>NW_027328735.1:0-300625 GCF_048564905.1 Vicugna pacos
ATCCTGTTGGAAGACTTGCAAGTCTATATCACGGACTAGGAATCCATTGGATTCCAAAGCGGCATTTGGGTTAGGTCACGATATGCTCATATGAATCAATATTTACGAATATAAATGCACGCCTCTGATTTCCAAATACAGGTACTTTCAAGCCGCGATACTGGGTCGATGCGTACTGAGTGATCCTTGACATCACCTTGAGTAATTTCTTTTGAATATTCATGTTACCCTACCCTTTTTGTGTTGTTTGTTTGTTTGATTCTTTCTTGGTCTGCTTCTCGTTTGTTTCGCAAACACGTCAGGCCATGCATCTCTCCGTTTGCTTCCAACAGAGAGTCATATAAGCTGACTCCCTTAAGATAGTGCTTCCAATCCCCTATGATTTCCTGCTTCCCTCTCCCATCTTTAGGGTTTTGATGTCCTCCTTGCCTTCTTCTTGTTTCTTCTTTTCCACTCATGCTCTTCTTGCATTTCCAATAAGGGTTTTCTTCTTTCCATTTCATCTTGCTGCTTATCCCTTCAGGGGAGAATTCTCAACCTTTCTTTTAGGATAAGTTTCGAACTGCTGAATTCTTTTAAGATTTGCAGGTCTGTGGCATTCTCTAGCTCTGCTGTTATTAGAAATGGTGGTCATGTGGCATAGGCTACCCTAGATGGCAGCATTTTGCCATTCAAGCTATGGTCTATGTCCTGGCACTCCTCCCTGTCCTGCAATATTGCTGCTGAGATAGCAGCTGAAACCCCTCTGGAGGTTCTCTTGTGACTATGTTGCTTTCCTCCAGGCGCATTTTAAATCACTGGGATGCTCATGAACTTTGTTGATTTGGATCATACAGCTGCTGCTAAGTCTATTGGGATTCCACCTCTTTTGGACGCTGTGTACTTCCTGAATTCGCCTAGATGATTCTATCTTGGCTTTCAGCAAGTTTCAGTCTGATTTTTCTACACATCACTTTTCAAACATTGTTTGTTTCTTTATCTCTTGCTTTTCCATCTGGGACTCTTGCAAATTTTAGTCTTTCATGCCTTGTCTTCAACCAGGATTCAACAGCAATGTTTTCATTGGTTTGCACTTGCTTTCCTATGTGTGCTTCTGACCGAGGGATTTGTGTTCCCCTGTCTTCAAAGTCATTCACGTGTCCCTCTGCAATATCTCGTCTGCTTAGGACGGAATGTTAGCCCTGATATTTTCTCATCCACTGGGTTTTCCGATATTATTTGGCTCGTCTTTAGGCTTTCTCTTCCCCTTTTCTGGTATTCTGCCTTTTGTGATTCTGAGACACTGTTGTTCTTCAGTGTTTCCCTCACCTCCATTTTCAATACTTGCTCTGGAGAGCGTTTTGCAGTCTAGTTGTCTGAAAGCTTATCTTTAGGGCCTTCAATCTCTTGGGAACTGAAAATGGTACTTCCTTTTCCTTTTACTGTATTTCTTCATCTCTACTGGTCAGGTAATTTCAGGTATCTAATGTAGACTTCTAGGGCTTGGTTAAGTGAAAACTTTAGACTCTTGGCTCTACACAATTGCATGGGATTTCTGTGAGGACAAATTTTCCTAGACATTGATGCCATGTCCAGTTCCTGTGTGTGTTGTCTGGTCTATCTCCAATTGCTGGTGTTGCCTTTGTTGTGATAAACCCCCCATACTATTTCGATTAGGATAACCTCATTTTGATTACGCTTATCTCACAAATCTGAAAGAGCACAGGACACTTCCTCTGGTGGAAATGGAGATTCTAAACTTCTCAGCTCTGCATTCTACTCTATGTTATTTTGGAGTGTTTCCAGAAGAGCAGAGTGTGAGTGCGCTTGTGCTTTGTACTGCCACGGTAATGTCCCACTGAAACCAGTTCTTCCAAGAGCTTCTCTGTCTACAGAAACACCAGTGGAAGCATATCTATGGATGTCACACATCAGGGCCTGCTGGAATGATCCCGCAGCCCGAACTTGGTGTCCTCGCTGCCGAACCGTGCCGGTGCCATCCAAAATGTAGCATCCGCTTTTGAGAGATAAACTGAAGGAAATCCTTCCTCTTCTCATGCTGTGGTCTTGGACCACACTTCCTTGTCCTCTCATCCTTGTGGCACGGGTGCACGAAGGCAACCACAGAGCTGTTGCACATCCTGTGCCTCAAACCAAACCATAATCACAGCCCAGGTTATGAATGTAGCAGATCCTAAGGCTTTTCATTCTGAATTCAAACCCAAGGCCCCCTGGATCCCTCAGACCCGATGCACAATATCTCTCATTCAGCCCCACACATGCTCTATTGGCAAAATGCCAAATTGGTCTCTGGTCCTGCAGATGCACTGGGTGTGGCCATGGGACATATCGATAATTTCAACTGCGCGCGCCAGGGTGGTTGCTTGCTCATTGGGGTCACAGGTCGGTTTGCTCTCTTGATAGGACCCACCACATCCCACAACGCACTCCAGATCCCTGAGACTCAGCGTGTGCCATCATCCGGAGCCCTATCCCTCCCTGAACGCTGCCTCTGCTACCTCAAATTTGGCAGCTCGGATCTCGGTCTCAGAATCAACTGTGGGGATATTTTGCACTGGATTCTTTGAGTTCTGTCAGCCAAGCATCTGCTGTGCACTCTTCTAACACTCAGCGCATCACCTTCAATCCCATGTCTCCTGTCCGCTTGAGAGTGTGCGTCCAAGTTAAAGAGAGTTTCACCTTTACTGCTCCATCAACAGGGCTCAGACCATGCACTGGTATCCATTCCCTGCTTTTCCTTCTCCTGCTTCCAGGTGTTCTGAGGCCTCATCCTGTCTTTGGAAGTAACAGACCTCTCTTCGGCAAGTGTCCTGTGCCAAGGGCTGGGTGAGTGGATGTTTCCATTGCTGTGTTCATGGGAGCGAGTGAGCGCAGGTTGCACTGCTTCTCTGTCAACTGGGCATCGATGAATCAACACTTTCCAGATACATTTCACAGAATTGTGATTTTTTTTTATCTCTTGGTTTCTATACAGCCGTGGTGGGAGGGATTGTCCGAAGACTCCAGTTGTGACATTGTGTTGATCTCTCATTTGCAGTCTTTAAAAATTTAATAGAATTTATATAAATGTTTTGGGAGTTACACGAAAATGAATTTAGTTTCTGAAACATACTAAATCGACCTAGAAGCCAGACTTGTCAATTTCGGTAACATTTTGTCAGCTCTAAGGAAAACATAGACAGATAGAATGCAAACTAGCAGTCCGAACTGTTAAAGGGGTCATGTCAACTCTTTACTGTGGAAGCCTCCGAAACCAACAGGAACCATGAAATAACTAATGGAAACATGAAATAACCCCCAAGCTTGGATTCACTTGTGCATGTGGTGCCCTTTACTCCCGAGGACACCTACTGGTCAATGTTGGCATTTCAAGGTGTAACATCCCTCTCAAGGAAAATACAAGAGAAAACGAACTAAATATATACATTTAGCTTTGAATCCAAAGAACCTAGAGGCATTATAGCTATGAGAACCCTGCTGCAGCTCTGCTAGGCTTCTGAGAACCAGGTGTTCTTCTATCAGTGATGAGAACGCTTAATCATCCGATCATGTTGGGTAAAGCACTTGAATGCAACCAAGTCTGCACCCCCATGATAGATTGCCCCCGGGGGCTTGACTCAATTGAAAGACGGTCCACATAAGCTGTGTCTTTCATGTCATTGGCGACTTTTACAGTTCCGTTCACTATCTGACTTCTAATATTTACCTAGACTGTCTTGAAAAACGGAGGCCTAATACAGATTCAAGTTCAGTCAAAGATCCCCCTCACTTACCACACTCCCTTCACCCCAGAGAAGACATAAACCCAGCATTTGCTGAATCTAGCGGAAGGCCATCGTTTCTTTGTGGGAGCTAAGTATTCAATTCCTATCTATTTCATACGAGAGTATTTGACCTTTATGGGGTTCCCTGTTGTTCACAGAGGATGAAGCTAGAGGAACTCTGATTCTAGGAGGGGCTTGCTCTTCTCTTACTGGCTTCATTGCAGCTCAGGTACTGATCCCTCAAAATGGATGCCTGAGTGGAGGGGAGGGAAGAGCAAGTGCTTGATAGCTAGGCCCAAACCTGGGAAAAGGCTTACCTGGGCTTCGTGCACTTTGATCTGAATGGCTTGGAATTGCCCCTTGGGTCGTGTGGATTATCTGACCTCTTTCAAGAACATGAGCGTTTTTATCATCTCTGCCATCACTTCTCTTTAGACGTCAGGGATCTTGGACCCGTTCTTGGAGCAGAGAATTGAGGAACTTCCTCCAGTCCACGGTGGCCCTCCGTAAGTTTCTGCTAGTATCAGCGAGGTTCAATATGTCTCATGAATGCCTTTCGAGCCTGCTATCCTCTACAGCTGTCTCCAGGCCAGTATTCTCTATTGTAGCAGAACATCTCTCATCAATGTGTTCGCATCTCTCCTCAATCCGTGCAGCCACATTTTCGGCCAGCTTCTCTTCGTGTCTCCCATAAAGTCGACTTCAACAGGACTGGGCAAGTCTGAAAGGACCTCGGAGCCTCTCCAGTAAGCTGAAGAGAGGCAGATCTTCCACTGTCTGCCCTTTCAGGTTCTGGAAACTGACCCGTGAACTCAGGTCTTTGGGCAGCAGCAGTATCTCCAACTGACACAGCTTCCCGGAACAAAGACCTAAGCCAAGCTCCACAGAGGGCGGCAGCCCCTCCATCGCACTGATCCACCCACAGAACTCTGCCCGGTTACCTAGGATCCACCAGCCACAACAAGCCTCGCGGTACACACCAACATTCCACCTGGAATCCAACCGCTAACTGCCATCCCCAATGGCTGCTGCATCTTGTCAGTGTTGGGGGAGGGGCTGCATCCGACGAGAGGTTCCTAAGGTAAACGTGATTCTACCCACTAGCGTCCCATGGGCCTTTGTTCTTCCCTCTTTCCTTTTGTTCAGATCTGTATGCACTGTAGCAACGGAGGGAAGTGTGTCCATTTTCAGTTGAATGTTTCACACGTCTTTAAACTTTCTAACAGTTCACAGTACACAGAGACCCAGTAAGGGAAACTATTGTTCCTGTAATATGGGCACACCCGCAATACATAGCCGTCGGTTGATTTCTGCTGAAACACCCGCATTCACGGGACATCTATCCATTTGTTTCAAGGGGGCTGGAATTCCTAGGAATGATACAATCCCCAATGTGCACTTTACTGCCTGTCTCTTTTGATCTTAGTACACTTTTGCGGAGCTACTTTTCCTTGTTATAGGCTTGTGCCATTTCTTCTCGACGTAGTGTAGAAGATGGCATTCATTCATCCTGTTGGAAGACTTGCAAGTCTATATCACGGACTAGGAATCCATTGGATTCCTAAGCGGCATTTGGGTTAGGTCACGATATGCTCATATGAATCAATATTTACGAATATAAATGCACGCCTCTGATTTCCAAATACAGGTACTTTCAAGCCGCGATACTGGGTCGATGCGTACTGAGTGATCCTTGACATCACCTTGAGTAATTTCTTTTGAATATTCATGTTACCCTACCCTTTTTGTGTTGTTTGTTTGTTTGATTCTTTCTTGGTCTGCTTCTCGTTTGTTTCGCAAACACGTCAGGCCATGCATCTCTCCGTTTGCTTCCAACAGAGAGTCATATAAGCTGACTCCCTTAAGAGAGTGCTTCCAATCCCCTATGATTTCCTGCTTCCCTCTCCCATCTTTAGGGTTTTGATGTCCTCCTTGCCTTCTTCTTGTTTCTTCTTTTCCACTCATGCTCTTCTTGCATTTCCAATAAGGGTTTTCTTCTTTCCATTTCATCTTGCTGCTTATCCCTTCAGGGGAGAATTCTCAACCTTTCTTTTAGGATAAGTTTCGAACTGCTGAATTCTTTTAAGATTTGCAGGTCTGTGGCATTCTCTAGCTCTGCTGTTATTAGAAATGGTGGTCATGTGGCATAGGCTACCCTAGATGGCAGCATTTTGCCATTCAAGCTATGGTCTATGTCCTGGCACTCCTCCCTGTCCTGCAATATTGCTGCTGAGATAGCAGCTGAAACCCCTCTGGAGGTTCTCTTGTGACTATGTTGCTTTCCTCCAGGCGCATTTTAAATCACTGGGATGCTCATGAACTTTGTTGATTTGGATCATACAGCTGCTGCTAAGTCTATTGGGATTCCACCTCTTTTGGACGCTGTGTACTTCCTGAATTCGCCTAGATGATTCTATCTTGGCTTTCAGCAAGTTTCAGTCTGATTTTTCTACACATCACTTTTCAAACATTGTTTGTTTCTTTATCTCTTGCTTTTCCATCTGGGACTCTTGCAAATTTTAGTCTTTCATGCCTTGTCTTCAACCAGGATTCAACAGCAATGTTTTCATTGGTTTGCACTTGCTTTCCTATGTGTGCTTCTGACCGAGGGATTTCTGTTCCCCTGTCTTCAAAGTCATTCACGTGTCCCTCTGCAATATCTCGTCTGCTTAGGACGGAATGTTAGCCCTGATATTTTCTCATCCACTGGGTTTTCCGATATTATTTGGCTCGTCTTTAGGCTTTCTCTTCCCCTTTTCTGGTATTCTGCCTTTTGTGATTCTGAGACACTGTTGTTCTTCAGTGTTTCCCTCACCTCCATTTTCAATACTTGCTCTGGAGAGCGTTTTGCAGTCTAGTTGTCTGAAAGCTTATCTTTAGGGCCTTCAATCTCTTGGGAACTGAAAATGGTACTTCCTTTTCCTTTTACTGTATTTCTTCATCTCTACTGGTCAGGTAATTTCAGGTATCTAATGTAGACTTCTAGGGCTTGGTTAAGTGAAAACTTTAGACTCTTGGCTCTACACAATTGCATGGGATTTCTGTGAGGACAAATTTTCCTAGACATTGATGCCATGTCCAGTTCCTGTGTGTGTTGTCTGGTCTATCTCCAATTGCTGGTGTTGCCTTTGTTGTGATAAACCCCCCATACTATTTCGATTAGGATAACCTCATTTTGATTACGCTTATCTCACAAATCTGAAAGAGCACAGGACACTTCCTCTGGTGGAAATGGAGATTCTAAACTTCTCAGCTCTGCATTCTACTCTATGTTATTTTGGAGTGTTTCCAGAAGAGCAGAGTGTGAGTGCGCTTGTGCTTTGTACTGCCACGGTAATGTCCCACTGAAACCAGTTCTTCCAAGAGCTTCTCTGTCTACAGAAACACCAGTGGAAGCATATCTATGGATGTCACACATCAGGGCCTGCTGGAATGATCCCGCAGCCCGAACTTGGTGTCCTCGCTGCCGAACCGTGCCGGTGCCATCCAAAATGTAGCATCCGCTTTTGAGAGATAAACTGAAGGAAATCCTTCCTCTTCTCACGCTGTGGTCTTGGACCACACTTCCTTGTCCTCTCATCCTTGTGGCACGGGTGCACGAAGGCAACCACAGAGCTGTTGCACATCCTGTGCCTCAAACCAAACCATTATCACAGCCCAGGTTATGAATGTAGCAGATCCTAAGGCTTTTCATTCTGAATTCAAACCCAAGGCCCCCTGGATCCCTCAGACCCGATGCACAATATCTCTCATTCAGCCCCACACATGCTCTATTGGCAAAATGCCAAATTGGTCTCTGGTCCTGCAGATGCACTGGGTGTGGCCATGGGACATATCGATAATTTCAACTGCGCGCGCCAGGGTGGTTGCTTGCTCATTGGGGTCACAGGTCGGTTTGCTCTCTTGATAGGACCCACCACATCCAACAACGCACTCCAGATCCCTGAGACTCAGCGTGTGCCATCATCCGGAGCCCTATCCCTCCCTGAACGCTGCCTCTGCTACCTCAAATTTGGCAGCTCGGATCTCGGTCTCAGAATCAACTGTGGGGATATTTTGCACTGGATTCTTTGAGTTCTGTCAGCCAAGCATCTGCTGTGCACTCTTCTAACACTCAGCGCATCACCTTCAATCCCATGTCTCCTGTCCGCTTGAGAGTGTGCGTCCAAGTTAAAGAGAGTTTCACCTTTACTGCTCCATCAACAGGGCTCAGACCATGCACTGGTATCCATTCCCTGCTTTTCCTTCTCCTGCTTCCAGGTGTTCTGAGGCCTCATCCTGTCTTTGGAAGTAACAGACCTCTCTTCGGCAAGTGTCCTGTGCCAAGGGCTGGGTGAGTGGATGTTTCCATTGCTGTGTTCATGGGAGCGAGTGAGCGCAGGTTGCACTGCTTCTCTGTCAACTGGGCATCGATGAATCAACACTTTCCAGATACATTTCACAGAATTGTGATTTTTTTTTATCTCTTGGTTTCTATACAGCCATGGTGGGAGGGATTGTCCGAAGACTCCAGTTGTGACATTGTGTTGATCTCTCATTTGCAGTCTTTAAAAATTTAATAGAATTTATATAAATGTTTTGGGAGTTATACGAAAATGAATTTAGTTTCTGAAACATACTAAATCGACCTAGAAGCCAGACTTGTCAATTTCGGTAACATTTTGTCAGCTCTAAGGAAAACATAGACAGATAGAATGCAAACTAGCAGTCCGAACTGTTAAAGGGGTCATGTCAACTCTTTACTGTGGAAGCCTCCGAAACCAACAGGAACCATGAAATAACTAATGGAAACATGAAATAACCCCCAAGCTTGGATTCACTTGTGCATGTGGTGCCCTTTACTCCCGAGGACACCTACTGGTCAATGTTGGCATTTCAAGGTGTAACATCCCTCTCAAGGAAAATACAAGAGAAAACGAACTAAATATATACATTTAGCTTTGAATCCAAAGAACCTAGAGGCATTATAGCTATGAGAACCCTGCTGCAGCTCTGCTAGGCTTCTGAGAACCAGGTGTTCTTCTATCAGTGATGAGAACGCTTAATCATCCGATCATGTTGGGTAAAGCACTTGAATGCAACCAAGTCTGCACCCCCATGATAGATTGCCCCCGGGGGCTTGACTCAATTGAAAGACGGTCCACATAAGCTGTGTCTTTCATGTCATTGGCGACTTTTACAGTTCCGTTCACTATCTGACTTCTAATATTTACCTAGACTGTCTTGAAAAACGGAGGCCTAATACAGATTCAAGTTCAGTCAAAGATCCCCCTCACTTACCACACTCCCTTCACCCCAGAGAAGACATAAACCCAGCATTTGCTGAATCTAGCGGAAGGCCATCGTTTCTTTGTGGGAGCTAAGTATTCAATTCCTATCTATTTCATACGAGAGTATTTGACCTTTATGGGGTTCCCTGTTGTTCACAGAGGATGAAGCTAGAGGAACTCTGATTCTAGGAGGGGCTTGCTCTTCTCTTACTGGCTTCATTGCAGCTCAGGTACTGATCCCTCAAAATGGATGCCTGAGTGGAGGGGAGGGAAGAGCAAGTGCTTGATAGCTAGGCCCAAACCTGGGAAAAGGCTTACCTGGGCTTGGTGCACTTTGATCTGAATGGCTTGGAATTGCCCCTTGGGTCGTGTGGATTATCTGACCTCTTTCAAGAACATGAGCGTTTTTATCATCTCTGCCATCTCTTCTCTTTAGACGTCAGGGATCTTGGACCCGTTCTTGGAGCAGAGAATTGAGGAACTTCCTCCAGTCCACGGTGGCCCTCCGTAAGTTTCTGCTAGTATCAGCGAGGTTCAATATGTCTCATGAATGCCTTTCGAGCCTGCTATCCTCTACAGCTGTCTCCAGGCCAGTATTCTCTATTGTAGCAGAACATCTCTCATCAATGTGTTCGCATCTCTCCTCAATCCGTGCAGCCACATTTTCGGCCAGCTTCTCTTCGTGTCTCCCATAAAGTCGACTTCAACAGGACTGGGCAAGTCTGAAAGGACCTCGGAGCCTCTCCAGTAAGCTGAAGACAGGCAGATCTTCCACTGTCTGCCCTTTCAGGTTCTGGAAACTGACCCGTGAACTCAGGTCTTTGGGCAGCAGCAGTATCTCCAACTGACACAGCTTCCCGGAACAAAGACCTAAGCCAAGCTCCACAGAGGGCGGCAGCCCCTCCATCGCACTGATCCACCCACAGAACTCTGCCCGGTTACCTAGGATCCACCAGCCACAACAAGCCTCGCGGTACACACCAACATTCCACCTGGAATCCAACCGCTAACTGCCATCCCCAATGGCTGCTGCATCTTGTCAGTGTTGGGGGAGGGGCTGCATCCGACGAGAGGTTCCTAAGGTAAACGTGATTCTACCCACTAGCGTCCCATGGGCCTTTGTTCTTCCCTCTTTCCTTTTGTTCAGATCTGTATGCACTGTAGCAACGGAGGGAAGTGTGTCCATTTTCAGTTGAATGTTTCACACGTCTTTAAACTTTCTAACAGTTCACAGTACACAGAGACACAGTAAGGGAAACTATTGTTCCTGTAATATGGGCACACCCGCTATACATAGCCGTCCGTTGATTTCTGCTGAAACACCCGCATTCACGGGACATCTATCCATTTGTTTCAAGGGGGCTGGAATTCCTAGGAATGATACAATCCCCAATGTGCACTTTACTGCCTGTCTCTTTTGATCTTAGTACACTTTTGCGGAGCTACTTTTCCTTGTTATAGGCTTGTGCCATTTCTTCTCGACGTAGTGTAGAAGATGGCATTCATTCATCCTGTTGGAAGACTTGCAAGTCTATATCACGGACTAGGAATCCATTGGATTCCTAAGCGGCATTTGGGTTAGGTCACGATATGCTCATATGAATCAATATTTACGAATATAAATGCACGCCTCTGATTTCCAAATACAGGTACTTTCAAGCCGCGATACTGGGTCGATGCGTACTGAGTGATCCTTGACATCACCTTGAGTAATTTCTTTTGAATATTCATGTTACCCTACCCTTTTTGTGTTGTTTGTTTGTTTGATTCTTTCTTGGTCTGCTTCTCGTTTGTTTCGCAAACACGTCAGGCCATGCATCTCTCCGTTTGCTTCCAACAGAGAGTCATATAAGCTGACTCCCTTAAGAGAGTGCTTCCAATCCCCTATGATTTCCTGCTTCCCTCTCCCATCTTTAGGGTTTTGATGTCCTCCTTGCCTTCTTCTTGTTTCTTCTTTTCCACTCATGCTCTTCTTGCATTTCCAATAAGGGTTTTCTTCTTTCCATTTCATCTTGCTGCTTATCCCTTCAGGGGAGAATTCTCAACCTTTCTTTTAGGATAAGTTTCGAACTGCTGAATTCTTTTAAGATTTGCAGGTCTGTGGCATTCTCTAGCTCTGCTGTTATTAGAAATGGTGGTCATGTGGCATAGGCTACCCTAGATGGCAGCATTTTGCCATTCAAGCTATGGTCTATGTCCTGGCACTCCTCCCTGTCCTGCAATATTGCTGCTGAGATAGCAGCTGAAACCCCTCTGGAGGTTCTCTTGTGACTATGTTGCTTTCCTCCAGGCGCATTTTAAATCACTGGGATGCTCATGAACTTTGTTGATTTGGATCATACAGCTGCTGCTAAGTCTATTGGGATTCCACCTCTTTTGGACGCTGTGTACTTCCTGAATTCGCCTAGATGATTCTATCTTGGCTTTCAGCAAGTTTCAGTCTGATTTTTCTACACATCACTTTTCAAACATTGTTTGTTTCTTTATCTCTTGCTTTTCCATCTGGGACTCTTGCAAATTTTAGTCTTTCATGCCTTGTCTTCAACCAGGATTCAACAGCAATGTTTTCATTGGTTTGCACTTGCTTTCCTATGTGTGCTTCTGACCGAGGGATTTGTGTTCCCCTGTCTTCAAAGTCATTCACGTGTCCCTCTGCAATATCTCGTCTGCTTAGGACGGAATGTTAGCCCTGATATTTTCTCATCCACTGGGTTTTCCGATATTATTTGGCTCGTCTTTAGGCTTTCTCTTCCCCTTTTCTGGTATTCTGCCTTTTGTGATTCTGAGACACTGTTGTTCTTCAGTGTTTCCCTCACCTCCATTTTCAATACTTGCTCTGGAGAGCGTTTTGCAGTCTAGTTGTCTGAAAGCTTATCTTTAGGGCCTTCAATCTCTTGGGAACTGAAAATGGTACTTCCTTTTCCTTTTACTGTATTTCTTCATCTCTACTGGTCAGGTAATTTCAGGTATCTAATGTAGACTTCTAGGGCTTGGTTAAGTGAAAACTTTAGACTCTTGGCTCTACACAATTGCATGGGATTTCTGTGAGGACAAATTTTCCTAGACATTGATGCCATGTCCAGTTCCTGTGTGTGTTGTCTGGTCTATCTCCAATTGCTGGTGTTGCCTTTGTTGTGATAAACCCCCCATACTATTTCGATTAGGATAACCTCATTTTGATTACGCTTATCTCACAAATCTGAAAGAGCACAGGACACTTCCTCTGGTGGAAATGGAGATTCTAAACTTCTCAGCTCTGCATTCTACTCTATGTTATTTTGGAGTGTTTCCAGAAGAGCAGAGTGTGAGTGCGCTTGTGCTTTGTACTGCCACGGTAATGTCCCACTGAAACCAGTTCTTCCAAGAGCTTCTCTGTCTACAGAAACACCAGTGGAAGCATATCTATGGATGTCACACATCAGGGCCTGCTGGAATGATCCCGCAGCCCGAACTTGGTGTCCTCGCTGCCGAACCGTGCCGGTGCCATCCAAAATGTAGCATCCGCTTTTGAGAGATAAACTGAAGGAAATCCTTCCTCTTCTCACGCTGTGGTCTTGGACCACACTTCCTTGTCCTCTCATCCTTGTGGCACGGGTGCACGAAGGCAACCACAGAGCTGTTGCACATCCTGTGCCTCAAACCAAACCATTATCACAGCCCAGGTTATGAATGTAGCAGATCCTAAGGCTTTTCATTCTGAATTCAAACCCAAGGCCCCCTGGATCCCTCAGACCCGATGCACAATATCTCTCATTCAGCCCCACACATGCTCTATTGGCAAAATGCCAAATTGGTCTCTGGTCCTGCAGATGCACTGGGTGTGGCCATGGGACATATCGATAATTTCAACTGCGCGCGCCAGGGTGGTTGCTTGCTCATTGGGGTCACAGGTCGGTTTGCTCTCTTGATAGGACCCACCACATCCAACAACGCACTCCAGATCCCTGAGACTCAGCGTGTGCCATCATCCGGAGCCCTATCCCTCCCTGAACGCTGCCTCTGCTACCTCAAATTTGGCAGCTCGGATCTCGGTCTCAGAATCAACTGTGGGGATATTTTGCACTGGATTCTTTGAGTTCTGTCAGCCAAGCATCTGCTGTGCACTCTTCTAACACTCAGCGCATCACCTTCAATCCCATGTCTCCTGTCCGCTTGAGAGTGTGCGTCCAAGTTAAAGAGAGTTTCACCTTTACTGCTCCATCAACAGGGCTCAGACCATGCACTGGTATCCATTCCCTGCTTTTCCTTCTCCTGCTTCCAGGTGTTCTGAGGCCTCATCCTGTCTTTGGAAGTAACAGACCTCTCTTCGGCAAGTGTCCTGTGCCAAGGGCTGGGTGAGTGGATGTTTCCATTGCTGTGTTCATGGGAGCGAGTGAGCGCAGGTTGCACTGCTTCTCTGTCAACTGGGCATCGATGAATCAACACTTTCCAGATACATTTCACAGAATTGTGATTTTTTTTTATCTCTTGGTTTCTATACAGCCGTGGTGGGAGGGATTGTCCGAAGACTCCAGTTGTGACATTGTGTTGATCTCTCATTTGCAGTCTTTAAAAATTTAATAGAATTTATATAAATGTTTTGGGAGTTATACGAAAATGAATTTAGTTTCTGAAACATACTAAATCGACCTAGAAGCCAGACTTGTCAATTTCGGTAACATTTTGTCAGCTCTAAGGAAAACATAGACAGATAGAATGCAAA
Organism: Vicugna pacos; assembly: GCF_048564905.1. Lineage (NCBI taxonomy): Eukaryota > Metazoa > Chordata > Mammalia > Artiodactyla > Camelidae > Vicugna > Vicugna pacos. Next base: position 13,737 of record NW_027328735.1, read on the forward strand.
CTAGCAGTCCGAACTGTTAAAGGGGTCATGTCAACTCTTTACTGTGGAAGCCTCCGAAACCAACAGGAACCATGAAATAACTAATGGAAACATGAAATAACCCCCAAGCTTGGATTCACTTGTGCATGTGGTGCCCTTTACTCCCGAGGACACCTACTGGTCAATGTTGGCATTTCAAGGTGTAACATCCCTCTCAAGGAAAATACAAGAGAAAACGAACTAAATATATACATTTAGCTTTGAATCCAAAGAACCTAGAGGCATTATAGCTATGAGAACCCTGCTGCAGCTCTGCTAGGCTTCTGAGAACCAGGTGTTCTTCTATCAGTGATGAGAACGCTTAATCATCCGATCATGTTGGGTAAAGCACTTGAATGCAACCAAGTCTGCACCCCCATGATAGATTGCCCCCGGGGGCTTGACTCAATTGAAAGACGGTCCACATAAGCTGTGTCTTTCATGTCATTGGCGACTTTTACAGTTCCGTTCACTATCTGACTTCTAATATTTACCTAGACTGTCTTGAAAAACGGAGGCCTAATACAGATTCAAGTTCAGTCAAAGATCCCCCTCACTTACCACACTCCCTTCACCCCAGAGAAGACATAAACCCAGCATTTGCTGAATCTAGCGGAAGGCCATCGTTTCTTTGTGGGAGCTAAGTATTCAATTCCTATCTATTTCATACGAGAGTATTTGACCTTTATGGGGTTCCCTGTTGTTCACAGAGGATGAAGCTAGAGGAACTCTGATTCTAGGAGGGGCTTGCTCTTCTCTTACTGGCTTCATTGCAGCTCAGGTACTGATCCCTCAAAATGGATGCCTGAGTGGAGGGGAGGGAAGAGCAAGTGCTTGATAGCTAGGCCCAAACCTGGGAAAAGGCTTACCTGGGCTTGGTGCACTTTGATCTGAATGGCTTGGAATTGCCCCTTGGGTCGTGTGGATTATCTGACCTCTTTCAAGAACATGAGCGTTTTTATCATCTCTGCCATCTCTTCTCTTTAGACGTCAGGGATCTTGGACCCGTTCTTGGAGCAGAGAATTGAGGAACTTCCTCCAGTCCACGGTGGCCCTCCGTAAGTTTCTGCTAGTATCAGCGAGGTTCAATATGTCTCATGAATGCCTTTCGAGCCTGCTATCCTCTACAGCTGTCTCCAGGCCAGTATTCTCTATTGTAGCAGAACATCTCTCATCAATGTGTTCGCATCTCTCCTCAATCCGTGCAGCCACATTTTCGGCCAGCTTCTCTTCGTGTCTCCCATAAAGTCGACTTCAACAGGACTGGGCAAGTCTGAAAGGACCTCGGAGCCTCTCCAGTAAGCTGAAGACAGGCAGATCTTCCACTGTCTGCCCTTTCAGGTTCTGGAAACTGACCCGTGAACTCAGGTCTTTGGGCAGCAGCAGTATCTCCAACTGACACAGCTTCCCGGAACAAAGACCTAAGCCAAGCTCCACAGAGGGCGGCAGCCCCTCCATCGCACTGATCCACCCACAGAACTCTGCCCGGTTACCTAGGATCCACCAGCCACAACAAGCCTCGCGGTACACACCAACATTCCACCTGGAATCCAACCGCTAACTGCCATCCCCAATGGCTGCTGCATCTTGTCAGTGTTGGGGGAGGGGCTGCATCCGACGAGAGGTTCCTAAGGTAAACGTGATTCTACCCACTAGCGTCCCATGGGCCTTTGTTCTTCCCTCTTTCCTTTTGTTCAGATCTGTATGCACTGTAGCAACGGAGGGAAGTGTGTCCATTTTCAGTTGAATGTTTCACACGTCTTTAAACTTTCTAACAGTTCACAGTACACAGAGACCCAGTAAGGGAAACTATTGTTCCTGTAATATGGGCACACCCGCTATACATAGCCGTCCGTTGATTTCTGCTGAAACACCCGCATTCACGGGACATCTATCCATTTGTTTCAAGGGGGCTGGAATTCCTAGGAATGATACAATCCCCAATGTGCACTTTACTGCCTGTCTCTTTTGATCTTAGTACACTTTTGCGGAGCTACTTTTCCTTGTTATAGGCTTGTGCCATTTCTTCTCGACGTAGTGTAGAAGATGGCATTCATTCATCCTGTTGGAAGACTTGCAAGTCTATATCACGGACTAGGAATCCATTGGATTCCTAAGCGGCATTTGGGTTAGGTCACGATATGCTCATATGAATCAATATTTACGAATATAAATGCACGCCTCTGATTTCCAAATACAGGTACTTTCAAGCCGCGATACTGGGTCGATGCGTACTGAGTGATCCTTGACATCACCTTGAGTAATTTCTTTTGAATATTCATGTTACCCTACCCTTTTTGTGTTGTTTGTTTGTTTGATTCTTTCTTGGTCTGCTTCTCGTTTGTTTCGCAAACACGTCAGGCCATGCATCTCTCCGTTTGCTTCCAACAGAGAGTCATATAAGCTGACTCCCTTAAGATAGTGCTTCCAATCCCCTATGATTTCCTGCTTCCCTCTCCCATATTTAGGGTTTTGATGTCCTCCTTGCCTTCTTCTTGTTTCTTCTTTTCCACTCATGCTCTTCTTGCATTTCCAATAAGGGTTTTCTTCTTTCCATTTCATCTTGCTGCTTATCCCTTCAGGGGAGAATTCTCAACCTTTCTTTTAGGATAAGTTTCGAACTGCTGAATTCTTTTAAGATTTGCAGGTCTGTGGCATTCTCTAGCTCTGCTGTTATTAGAAATGGTGGTCATGTGGCATAGGCTACCCTAGATGGCAGCATTTTGCCATTCAAGCTATGGTCTATGTCCTGGCACTCCTCCCTGTCCTGCAATATTGCTGCTGAGATAGCAGCTGAAACCCCTCTGGAGGTTCTCTTGTGACTATGTTGCTTTCCTCCAGGCGCATTTTAAATCACTGGGATGCTCATGAACTTTGTTGATTTGGATCATACAGCTGCTGCTAAGTCTATTGGGATTCCACCTCTTTTGGACGCTGTGTACTTCCTGAATTCGCCTAGATGATTCTATCTTGGCTTTCAGCAAGTTTCAGTCTGATTTTTCTACACATCACTTTTCAAACATTGTTTGTTTCTTTATCTCTTGCTTTTCCATCTGGGACTCTTGCAAATTTTAGTCTTTCATGCCTTGTCTTCAACCAGGATTCAACAGCAATGTTTTCATTGGTTTGCACTTGCTTTCCTATGTGTGCTTCTGACCGAGGGATTTGTGTTCCCCTGTCTTCAAAGTCATTCACGTGTCCCTCTGCAATATCTCGTCTGCTTAGGACGGAATGTTAGCCCTGATATTTTCTCATCCACTGGGTTTTCCGATATTATTTGGCTCGTCTTTAGGCTTTCTCTTCCCCTTTTCTGGTATTCTGCCTTTTGTGATTCTGAGACACTGTTGTTCTTCAGTGTTTCCCTCACCTCCATTTTCAATACTTGCTCTGGAGAGCGTTTTGCAGTCTAGTTGTCTGAAAGCTTATCTTTAGGGCCTTCAATCTCTTGGGAACTGAAAATGGTACTTCCTTTTCCTTTTACTGTATTTCTTCATCTCTACTGGTCAGGTAATTTCAGGTATCTAATGTAGACTTCTAGGGCTTGGTTAAGTGAAAACTTTAGACTCTTGGCTCTACACAATTGCATGGGATTTCTGTGAGGACAAATTTTCCTAGACATTGATGCCATGTCCAGTTCCTGTGTGTGTTGTCTGGTCTATCTCCAATTGCTGGTGTTGCCTTTGTTGTGATAAACCCCCCATACTATTTCGATTAGGATAACCTCATTTTGATTACGCTTATCTCACAAATCTGAAAGAGCACAGGACACTTCCTCTGGTGGAAATGGAGCTTCTAAACTTCTCAGCTCTGCATTCTACTCTATGTTATTTTGGAGTGTTTCCAGAAGAGCAGAGTGTGAGTGCGCTTGTGCTTTGTACTGCCACGGTAATGTCCCACTGAAACCAGTTCTTCCAAGAGCTTCTCTGTCTACAGAAACACCAGTGGAAGCATATCTATGGATGTCACACATCAGGGCCTGCTGGAATGATCCCGCAGCCCGAACTTGGTGTCCTCGCTGCCGAACCGTGCCGGTGCCATCCAAAATGTAGCAGCCGCTTTTGAGAGATAAACTGAAGGAAATCCTTCCTCTTCTCACGCTGTGGTCTTGGACCACACTTCCTTGTCCTCTCATCCTTGTGGCACGGGTGCACGAAGGCAACCACAGAGCTGTTGCACATCCTGTGCCTCAAACCAAACCATAATCACAGCCCAGGTTATGAATGTAGCAGATCCTAAGGCTTTTCATTCTGAATTCAAACCCAAGGCCCCCTGGATCCCTCAGACCCGATGCACAATATCTCTCATTCAGCCCCACACATGCTCTATTGGCAAAATGCCAAATTGGTCTCTGGTCCTGCAGATGCACTGGGTGTGGCCATGGGACATATCGATAATTTCAACTGCGCGCGCCAGGGTGGTTGCTTGCTCATTGGGGTCACAGGTCGGTTTGCTCTCTTGATAGGACCCACCACATCCCACAACGCACTCCAGATCCCTGAGACTCAGCGTGTGCCATCATCCGGAGCCCTATCCCTCCCTGAACGCTGCCTCTGCTACCTCAAATTTGGCAGCTCGGATCTCGGTCTCAGAATCAACTGTGGGGATATTTTGCACTGGATTCTTTGAGTTCTGTCAGCCAAGCATCTGCTGTGCACTCTTCTAACACTCAGCGCATCACCTTCAATCCCATGTCTCCTGTCCGCTTGAGAGTGTGCGTCCAAGTTAAAGAGAGTTTCACCTTTACTGCTCCATCAACAGGGCTCAGACCATGCACTGGTATCCATTCCCTGCTTTTCCTTCTCCTGCTTCCAGGTGTTCTGAGGCCTCATCCTGTCTTTGGAAGTAACAGACCTCTCTTCGGCAAGTGTCCTGTGCCAAGGGCTGGGTGAGTGGATGTTTCCATTGCTGTGTTCATGGGAGCGAGTGAGCGCAGGTTGCACTGCTTCTCTGTCAACTGGGCATCGATGAATCAACACTTTCCAGATACATTTCACAGAATTGTGATTTTTTTTTATCTCTTGGTTTCTATACAGCCGTGGTGGGAGGGATTGTCCGAAGACTCCAGTTGTGACATTGTGTTGATCTCTCATTTGCAGTCTTTAAAAATTTAATAGAATTTATATAAATGTTTTGGGAGTTATACGAAAATGAAGTTAGTTTCTGAAACATACTAAATCGACCTAGAAGCCAGACTTGTCAATTTCGGTAACATTTTGTCAGCTCTAAGGAAAACATAGACAGATAGAATGCAAACTAGCAGTCCGAACTGTTAAAGGGGTCATGACAACTCTTTACTGTGGAAGCCTCCGAAACCAACAGGAACCATGAAATAACTAATGGAAACATGAAATAACCCCCAAGCTTGGATTCACTTGTGCATGTGGTGCCCTTTACTCCCGATGACACCTACTGGTCAATGTTGGCATTTCAAGGTGTAACATCCCTCTCAAGGAAAATACAAGAGAAAACGAACTAAATATATACATTTAGCTTTGAATCCAAAGAACCTAGAGGCATTATAGGTATGAGAAACCTGCTGCAGCTATGCTAGGCTACTGAGAACCAGGTGTTCTTCTATCAGTGATGAGAACGCTTAATCATCCGATCATGTTGGGTAAAGCACTTGAATGCAACCAAGTCTGCACCCCCATGATCGATTGCCCCCGGGGGCTTGACTCAATTGAAAGACGGTCCACATAAGCTGTGTCTTTCATGTCATTGGCGACTTTTACAGTTCCGTTCACTATCTGACTTCTAATATTTACCTTGACTGTCTTGAAAAACGGAGGCCTAATACATATTCAAGTTCAGTCAAGGATTCCCCTCACTTACCACACTCCCTTCACCCCAGAGAAGACATAAACCCAGCATTTGCTGAATCTAGCGGAAGGCCATCGTTTCTTTGTGGGAGCTAAGTATTCAATTCCTATCTATTTCATACGAGAGTATTTGACCTTTATGGGGTTCCCTGTTGTTCACAGAGGATGAAGCTAGAGGAACTCTGATTCTAGGAGGGGCTTGCTCTTCTCTTACTGGCTTCATTGCAGCTCAGGTACTGATCCCTCAAAATGGATGCCTGAGTGGAGGGGAGGGAAGAGCAAGTGCTTGATAGCTAGGCCCAAACCTGGGAAAAGGCTTACCTGGGCTTGGTGCACTTTGATCTGAATGGCTTGGAATTGCCCCTTGGGTCGTGTGGATTATCTGACCTCTTTCAAGAACATGAGCGTTTTTATCATCTCTGCCATCTCTTCTCTTTAGACGTCAGGGATCTTGGACCCGTTCTTGGAGCAGAGAATTGAGGAACTTCCTCCAGTCCACGGTGGCCCTCCGTAAGTTTCTGCTAGTATCAGCGAGGTTCAATATGTCTCATGAATGCCTTTCGAGCCTGCTATCCTCTACAGCTGTCTCCAGGCCAGTATTCTCTATTGTAGCAGAACATCTCTCATCAATGTGTTCGCATCTCTCCTCAATCCGTGCAGCCACATTTTCGGCCAGCTTCTCTTCGTGTCTCCCATAAAGTCGACTTCAACAGGACTGGGCAAGTCTGAAAGGACCTCGGAGCCTCTCCAGTAAGCTGAAGAGAGGCAGATCTTCCACTGTCTGCCCTTTCAGGTTCTGGAAACTGACCCGTGAACTCAGGTCTTTGGGCAGCAGCAGTATCTCCAACTGACACAGCTTCCCGGAACAAAGACCTAAGCCAAGCTCCACAGAGGGTGGCAGCCCCTCCATCGCACTGATCCACCCACAGAACTCTGCCCGGTTACCTAGGATCCACCAGCCACAACAAGCCTCGCGGTACACACCAACATTCCACCTGGAATCCAACCGCTAACTGCCATCCCCAATGGCTACTGCATCTTGTCAGTGTTGGGGGAGGGGCTGAATTCGACGAGAGGTTCCTAAGGTAAACTTGATTCTACCCACTAGCGTCCCATGGGCCTTTCTTCTTCCCTCTTTCCTTTTGTTCAGATCTGTATGCACTGTAGCAACGGAGGGAAGTGTGTCCATTTTCAGTTGAATGTTTCACACGTCTTTAAACTTTCTAACAGTTCACAGTACACAGAGACCCAGTAAGGGAAACTATTGTTCCTGTAATATGGGCACACCCGCAATACATAGCCGTCGGTTGATTTCTGCTGAAACACCCGCATTCACGGGACATCTATCCATTTGTTTCAAGGGGGCTGGAATTCCTAGGAATGATACAATCCCCAATGTGCACTTTACTGCCTGTCTCTTTTGATCTTAGTACACTTTTGCGGAGCTACTTTTCCTTGTTATAGGCTTGTGCCATTTCTTCTCGACGTAGTGTAGAAGATGGCATTCATTCATCCTGTTGGAAGACTTGCAAGTCTATATCACGGACTAGGAATCCATTGGATTCCTAAGCGGCATTTGGGTTAGGTCACGATATGCTCATATGAATCAATATTTACGAATATAAATGCACGCCTCTGATTTCCGAATACAGGTACATTCAAGCCGCGATACTGGGTCGATGCGTACTGAATGATCCTTGACATCACCTTGAGTAATTTCTTTTGAATATTCATGTTACCCTACCCTTTTTGTGTTGTTTGTTTGTTTGATTCTTTCTTGGTCTGCTTCTCGTTTGTTTCGCAAACACGTCAGGCCATGCATCTCTCCGTTTGCTTCCAACAGAGAGTCATATAAGCTGACTCCCTTAAGATAGTGCTTCCAATCCCCTATGATTTCCTGCTTCCCTCTCCCATATTTAGGGTTTTGATGTCCTCCTTGCCTTCTTCTTGTTTCTTCTTTTCCACTCATGCTCTTCTTGCATTTCCAATAAGGGTTTTCTTCTTTCCATTTCATCTTGCTGCTTATCCCTTCAGGGGAGAATTCTCAACCTTTCTTTTAGGATAAGTTTCGAACTGCTGAATTCTTTTAAGATTTGCAGGTCTGTGGCATTCTCTAGCTCTGCTGTTATTAGAAATGGTGGTCATGTGGCATAGGCTACCCTAGATGGCAGCATTTTGCCATTCAAGCTATGGTCTATGTCCTGGCACTCCTCCCTGTCCTGCAATATTGCTGCTGAGATAGCAGCTGAAACCCCTCTGGAGGTTCTCTTGTGACTATGTTGCTTTCCTCCAGGCGCATTTTAAATCACTGGGATGCTCATGAACTTTGTTGATTTGGATCATACAGCTGCTGCTAAGTCTATTGGGATTCCACCTCTTTTGGATGCTGTGTACTTCCTGAATTCGCCTAGATAATTCTATCTTGGCTTTCAGCAAGTTTCAGTCTGATTTTTCTACACATCACTTTTCAAACATTGTTTGTTTCTTTATCTCTTGCTTTTCCATCTGGGACTCTTGCAAATTTTAGTCTTTCATGCCTTGTCTTCAACCAGGATTCAACAGCAATGTTTTCATTGGTTTGCACTTGCTTTCCTATGTGTGCTTCTGACCGAGGGATTTGTGTTCCCCTGTCTTCAAAATCATTCACGCGTCCCTCTGCAATATCTCGTCTGCTTAGGACGGAATGTTAGCCCTGATATTTTCTCATCCACTGGGTTTTCCGATATTATTTGGCTCGTCTTTAGGCTTTCTCTTCCCCTTTTCTGGTATTCTGCCTTTTGTGATTCTGAGACACTGTTGTTCTTCAGTGTTTCCCTCACCTCCATTTTCAATACTTGCTCTGGAGAGCGTTTTGCAGTCTAGTTGTCTGAAAGCTTATCTTTAGGGCCTTCAATCTCTTGGGAACTGAAAATGGTACTTCCTTTTCCTTTTACTGTATTTCTTCATCTCTACTGGTCAGGTAATTTCAGGTATCTAATGTAGACTTCTAGGGCTTGGTTAAGTGAAAACTTTAGACTCTTGGCTGTACACAATTGCATGGGATTTCTGTGAGGACAAATTTTCCTAGACATTGATGCCATGTCCTGTTCCTGTGTGTGTTGTCTGGTCTATCTCCAATTGCTGGTGTTGCCTTTGTTGTGATAAACCCCCCATACTATTTCGATTAGGATAACCTCATTTTGATTACGCTTATCTCACAAATCTGAAAGAGCACAGGGCACTTCCTCTGGTGGAAATGGAGATTCTAAACTTCTCAGCTCTGCATTCTACTCTATGTTATTTTGGAGTGTTTCCAGAAGAGCAGAGTGTGAGTGCGCTTGTGCTTTGTAGTGCCACGGGAATGTCCCACTGAAACCAGTTCTTCCAAGAGCTTCTCTGTCTACAGAAACACCAGTGGAAGCATATCTATGGATGTCACACATCAGGGCCTGCTGGAATGATCCCACAGCCCGAACTTGGTGTCCTCACTGCCGAACCGTGCCGGTGCCATCCAAAATGTAGCATCCGCTTTTGAGAGATAAACTGAAGGAAATCCTTCCTCTTCTCACGCTGTGGTCTTGGACCAGACTTCCTTGTCCTCTCATCCTTGTGGCACGGGTGCACGAAGGCAACCACAGAGCTGTTGCACATTCTGTGCCTCAAACCAAACCATAATCACAGCCCAGGTTATGAATGTAGCAGATCCTAAGGCTTTTCATTCTGAATTCAAACCCAAGGCCCCCTGGATCCCTCAGACCCGATGCACAATATCTCTCATTCAGCCCCACACATGCTCTATTGGCAAAATGCCAAATTGGTCTCTGGTCCTGCAGATGCACTGGGTGTGGCCATGGGACATATCGATAATTTCAACTGCGCGCGCCAGGGTGGTTGCTTGCTCATTGGGGTCACAGGTCGGTTTGCTCTCTTGATAGGACCCACCACATCCAACAACGCACTCCAGATCCCTGAGACTCAGCGTGTGCCATCATCCGGAGCCCTATCCCTCCCTGAACGCTGCCTCTGCTACCTCAAATTTGGCAGCTCGGATCTCGGTCTCAGAATCAACTGTGGGGATATTTTGCACTGGATTCTTTGAGTTCTGTCAGCCAAGCATCTGCTGTGCACTCTTCTAACACTCAGCGCATCACCTTCAATCCCATGTCTCCTGTCCGCTTGAGAGTGTGCGTCCAAGTTAAAGAGAGTTTCACCTTTACTGCTCCATCAACAGGGCTCAGACCATGCACTGGTATCCATTCCCTGCTTTTCCTTCTCCTGCTTCCAGGTGTTCTGAGGCCTCATCCTGTCTTTGGAAGTAACAGACCTCTCTTCGGCAAGTGTCCTGTGCCAAGGGCTGGGTGAGTGGATGTTTCCATTGCTGTGTTCATGGGAGCGAGTGAGCGCAGGTTGCACTGCTTCTCTGTCAACTGGGCATCGATGAATCAACACTTTCCAGATACATTTCACAGAATTGTGATTTTTTTTTATCTCTTGGTTTCTATACAGCCGTGGTGGGAGGGATTGTCCGAAGACTCCAGTTGTGACATTGTGTTGATCTCTCATTTGCAGTCTTTAAAAATTTAATAGAATTTATATAAATGTTTTGGGAGTTATACGAAAATGAAGTTAGCTTCTGAAACATACTAAATCGACCTAGAAGCCAGACTTGTCAATTTCGGTAACATTTTGTCAGCTCTAAGGAAAACATAGACAGATAGAATGCAAACTAGCAGTCCGAACTGTTAAAGGGGTCATGTCAACTCTTTACTGTGGAAGCCTCCGAAACCAACAGGAACCATGAAATAACTAATGGAAACATGAAATAACCCCCAAGCTTGGATTCACTTGTGCATGTGGTGCCCTTTACTCCCGATGACACCTACTGGTCAATGTTGGCATTTCAAGGTGTAACATCCCTCTCAAGGAAAATACAAGAGAAAACGAACTAAATATATACATTTAGCTTTGAATCCAAAGAACCTAGAGGCATTATAGCTATGAGAACCCTGCTGCAGCTCTGCTAGGCTTCTGAGAACCAGGTGTTCTTCTATCAGTGATGAGAACGCTTAATCATCCGATCATGTTGGGTAAAGCACTTGAATGCAACCAAGTCTGCACCCCCATGATAGATTGCCCCCGGGGGCTTGACTCAATTGAAAGACGGTCCACATAAGCTGTGTCTTTCATGTCATTGGCGACTTTTACAGTTCCGTTCACTATCTGACTTCTAATATTTACCTAGACTGTCTTGAAAAACGGAGGCCTAATACAGATTCAAGTTCAGTCAAAGATCCCCCTCACTTACCACACTCCCTTCACCCCAGAGAAGACATAAACCCAGCATTTGCTGAATCTAGCGGAAGGCCATCGTTTCTTTGTGGGAGCTAAGTATTCAATTCCTATCTATTTCATACGAGAGTATTTGACCTTTATGGGTTTCCCTGTTGTTCACAGAGGATGAAGCTAGAAGAACTCTGATTCTAGGAGGGGCTTGCTCTTCTCTTACTGGCTTCATTGCAGCTCAGGTACTGATCCCTCAAAATGGATGCCTGAGTGGAGGGGAGGGAAGAGCAAGTGCTTGATAGCTAGGCCCAAACCTGGGAAAAGGCTTACCTGGGCTTGGTGCACTTTGATCTGAATGGCTTGGAATTGCCCCTTGGGTCGTGTGGATTATCTGACCTCTTTCAAGAACATGAGCGTTTTTATCATCTCTGCCATCTCTTCTCTTTAGACGTCAGGGATCTTGGACCCGTTCTTGGAGCAGAGAATTGAGGAACTTCCTCCAGTCCACGGTGGCCCTCCCTAAGTTTCTGCTAGTATCAGCGAGGTTCAATATGTCTCATGAATGCCTTTTGAGCTTGCTATCCTCTACAGCTGTCTCCAGGCCAGTATTCTCTATTGTAGCAGAACATCTCTCATCAATGTGTTCGCATCTCTCCTCAATCCGTGCAGCCACATTTTCGGACAGCTTCTCTTCGTGTCTCCCATAAAGTCGACTTCAACAGGACTGGGCAAGTCTGAAAGGACCTCGGAGCCTCTCCAGTAAGCTGAAGAGAGGCAGATCTTCCACTGTCTGCCCTTTCAGGTTCCGGTAACTGACCCGTGAACTCAGGTCTTTGGGCAGCAGCAGTTTCTCCAACTGACACAGCTTCCCGGAACAAAGACCTAAGCCAAGCTCCACAGAGGGCGGCAGCCCCTCCATCGCACTGATCCACCCACAGTACTCTTCCCGGTTACCTAGGATCCACCAGCCACAACAAGCCTCGCGGTACACACCAACATTCCACCTGGAATCCAACCGCTAACTGCCATCCCCAATGGCTGCTGCATCTTGTCAGTGTTGCGGGAGGGGCTGCATCCGACGAGAGGTTCCTAAGGTAAACGTGATCCTACCCACTAGCGTCCCATGGGCCTTTGTTCTTCCCTCTTTCCTTTTGTTTGGATCTGTATGCACTGTAGCAACGGAGGGAAGTGTGTCCATTTTCAGTTGAATGTTTCACACGTCTTTAAACTTTCTAACAGTTCACAGTACACAGAGACCCACTAAGGGAAACTATTGTTCCTGTAATATGGGCACACCCGCAATACATAGCCGTCGGTTGATTTCTGCTGAAACACCCGCATTCACGGGACATCTATCCATTTGTTTCAAGGGGGCTGAAATTCCTAGGAATGATACAATCCCCAATGTGCACTTTACTGCCTGTCTCTTTTGATCTTAGTACACTTTTGCGGAGCTACTTTTCCTTGTTATAGGCTTGTGCAATTTCTTCTCGACGTAGTGTAGGATATGGCATTCATTCATCCTGTTGGAAGACTTGCAAGTCTATATCACGGACTAGGAATCCATTGGATTCCAAAGCGGCATTTGGGTTAGGTCACGATATGCTCATATGAATCAATATTTACGAATATAAATGCACGCCTCTGATTTCCGAATACAGGTACTTTCAAGCCGCGATACTGGGTCGATGCGTACTGAGTGATCCTTGACATCACCTTGAGTAATTTCTTTTGAATATTCATGTTACCCTACCCTTTTTGTGTTGTTTGTTTGTTTGATTCTTTCTTGGTCTGCTTCTCGTTTGTTTCGCAAACACGTCAGGCCATGCATCTCTCCGTTTGCTTCCAACAGAGAGTCATATAAGCTGACTCCCTTAAGAGAGTGCTTCCAATCCCCTATGATTTCCTGCTTCCCTCTCCCATCTTTAGGGTTTTGATGTCCTCCTTGCCTTCTTCTTGTTTCTTCTTTTCCACTCATGCTCTTCTTGCATTTCCAATAAGGGTTTTCTTCTTTCCATTTCATCTTGCTGCTTATCCCTTCAGGGGAGAATTCTCAACCTTTCTTTTAGGATAAGTTTCGAACTGCTGAATTCTTTTAAGATTTGCAGGTCTGTGGCATTCTCTAGCTCTGCTGTTATTAGAAATGGTGGTCATGTGGCATAGGCTACCCTAGATGGCAGCATTTTGCCATTCAAGCTATGGTCTATGTCCTGGCACTCCTCCCTGTCCTGCAATATTGCTGCTGAGATAGCAGCTGAAACCCCTCTGGAGGTTCTCTTGTGACTATGTTGCTTTCCTCCAGGCGCATTTTAAATCACTGGGATGCTCATGAACTTTGTTGATTTGGATCATACAGCTGCTGCTAAGTCTATTGGGATTCCACCTCTTTTGGACGCTGTGTACTTCCTGAATTCGCCTAGATGATTCTATCTTGGCTTTCAGCAAGTTTCAGTCTGATTTTTCTACACATCACTTTTCAAACATTGTTTGTTTCTTTATCTCTTGCTTTTCCATCTGGGACTCTTGCAAATTTTAGTCTTTCATGCCTTGTCTTCAACCAGGATTCAACAGCAATGTTTTCATTGGTTTGCACTTGCTTTCCTATGTGTGCTTCTGACCGAGGGATTTGTGTTCCCCTGTCTTCAAAGTCATTCACGTGTCCCTCTGCAATATCTCGTTTGCTTAGGACGAAATGTTAGCCCTGATATTTTCTCATCCACTGGGTTTTCCGATATTATTTGGCTCATTTTTAGGCTTTCTCTTCCCCTTTTCTGGTATTCTGCCTTTTGTGATTCTGAGACACTGTTGTTCTTCAGTGTTTCCCTCACCTCCATTTTCAATACTTGCTCTGGAGAGCGTTTTGCAGTCTAGTTGTCTGAAAGCTTATCTTTAGGGCCTTCAATCTCTTGGGAACTGAAAATGGTACTTCCTTTTCCTTTTACTGTATTTCTTCATCTCTTCTGGTCAGGTAATTTCAGGTATCTATTGTAGACTTCTAGGGCTTGGTTAAGTGAAAACTTTAGACTCTTGGCTCTACACAATTGCATGGGATTTCTGTGAGGACAAATTTTCCTAGACATTGATGCCATGTCCAGTTCCTGTGTGTGTTGTCTGGTCTATCTCCAATTGCTGGTGTTGCCTTTGTTGTGATAAACCCCCCATACTATTTGGATTAGGATAACCTCATTTTGATTACGCTTATCTCACAAATCTGAAAGAGCACAGGACACTTCCTCTGGTGGAAATGCAGCTTCTAAACTTCTCAGCTCTGCATTCTACTCTATGTTATTTTGGAGTGTTTCCAGAAGAGCAGAGTGTGAGTGCGCTTGTGCTTTGTAGTGCCACGGGAATATCCCACTGAAACCAGTTCTTCCAAGAGCTTCTCTGTCTACAGAAACACCAGTGGAAGCATATCTATGGATGTCACACATCAGGGCCTGCTGGAATGATCCCGCAGCCCGAACTTGGTGTCCTCGCTGCCGAACCGTGCCGGTGCCATCCAAAATCTAGCATCCGCTTTTGAGAGATAAACTGAAGGAAATTCTTCCTCTTCTCACGCTGTGGTCATGGACCACACTTCCTTGTCCTCTCATCCTTGTGGCACGGGTGCACGAAGGCAACCACAGAGCTGTTGCACATCCTGTGCCTCAAACCAAACCATAATCACAGCCCAGGTTATGAATGTAGCAGATCCTAAGGCTTTTCATTCTGAATTCAAACCCAAGGCCCCCTGGATCCCTCAGACCCGATGCACAATATCACTCATTCAGCCCCACACATGCTCTATTGGCAAAATGCCAAATTGGTCTCTGGTCCTGCAGATGCACTGGGTGTGGCCATGGGACATATCGATAATTTCAACTGCGTGCGATTGGGTGGTTGCTTGCTTATTGGGGTCACAGGTCAGTTTGCTCCCTTGATAGGACCCACCATATCCCACAACGCACTCCAGATCCCTGAGACTCAGCGTGTGCCATCATCCGTAGCCCTATCCCTCCCTGAACGCTGCCTCTGCTACCTCAAATTTGGCAGCTCGGATCTCGGTCTCAGAATCAACTGTGGGGATATTTTGCACTGGATTCTTTGACTTCTGTCAGCCAAGCATCTGCTGTGCACTCTTCTAACACTCAGCGCATCACCTTCAATCCCATGTCTCCTGTCCGCTTGAGAGTGTGCGTCCAAGTTAAAGAGAGTTTCACCTTTACTGCTCCATCAACAGGGCTCAGACCATGCACTGGTATCCATTCCCTGCTTTTCCTTCTCCTGCTTCCAGGTGTTCTGAGGCCTCATCCTGTCTTTGGAAGTAACAGACCTCTCTTCGGCAAGTGTCCTGTGCCAAGGGCTGGGTGAGTGGATGTTTCCATTGCTGTGTTCATGGGAGCGAGTGAGCGCAGGTTGCACTGCTTCTCTGTCAACTGGGCATCGATGAATCAACACTTTCCAGATACATTTCACAGAAATGTGATTTTTTTTTAATCTCTTTGTTTCTATACAGCCGTGGTGGGAGGGATTGTCCGAAGAATCCAGTTGTGACATTGTGTTGATCTCTCATTTGCAGTCTTTAAAAATTTAATAGAATTTATATAAATGTTTTGGGAGTTATACGAAAATGAAGTTAGTTTCTGAAACATACTAAATCGACCTAGAAGCCAGACTTGTCAATTTCGGTAACATTTTGTCAGCTCTAAGGAAAACATAGACAGATAGAATGCAAACTAGCAGTCCGAACTGTTAAAGGGGTCATGTCAACTCTTTACTGTGGAAACCTCCGAAACCAACAGGAACCATGAAATAACTAATGGAAACATGAAATAACCCCCAAGCTTGGATTCACTTGTGCATGTGGTGCCCTTTACTCCCGATGACACCTACTGGTCAATGTTGGCATTTCAAGGTGTAACATCCCTCTCAAGGAAAATACAAGAGGAAACGAACTAAATATATACATTTTGCTTTGAATCCAAAGAACCTAGAGGCATTATAGTTATGAGAACCCTGCTGCAGCTCTGCTAGGCTTCTGAGAACCAGGTGTTCTTCTATCAGTGATGAGAACGCTTAATCATCCGATCATGTTGGGTAAAGCACTTGAATGCAACCAAGTCTGCACCCCCATGATAGATTGCCCCCTGGGGCTTGACTCAATTGAAAGACGGTCCACATAAGCTGTGTCTTTCATGTCATTGGCGACTTTTACAGTTCAGTTCACTATCTGACTTCTAATATTTACCTAGACTGTCTTGAAAAACGGAGGCCAAATACATATTCAAGTTCAGTCAAGGATTCCCCTCACTTACCACACTCCCTTCACCCCAGAGGAGACATAAACCCAGCATTTGCTGAATCTAGCGGAAGGCCATCGTTTCTTTGTGGGAGCTAAGTATTCAATTCCTATCTATTTCATACGAGAGTATTTGACCTTTATGGGGTTCCCTGTTGTTCACAGAGGATGAAGCTAGAGGAACTCTGATTCTAGGAGGGGCTTGCTCTTCTCTTACTGGCTTCATTGCAGCTCAGGTACTGATCCCTCAAAATGGATGCCTGAGTGGAGGGGAGGGAAGAGCAAGTGCTTGATAGCTAGGCCCAAACCTGGGAAAAGGCTTACCTGGGCTTGGTGCACTTTGATCTGAATGGCTTGGAATTGCCCCTTGGGTCGTGTGGATTATCTGACCTCTTTCAAGAACATGAGCGTTTTTATCATCTCTGCCATCTCTTCTCTTTAGACGTCAGGGATCTTGGACCCATTCTTGGAGCAGAGAATTGAGGAACTTCCTCCAGTCCACGGTGGCCCTCCCTAAGTTTCTGCTAGTATCAGCGAGGTTCAATATGTCTCATGAATGCCTTTCGAGCCTGCTATCCTCTACAGCTGTCTCCAGGCCAGTATTCTCTATTGTAGCAGAACATCTCTCATCAATGTGTTCGCATCTCTCCTCAATCCGTGCAGCCACATTTTCGGCCAGCTTCTCTTCGTGTCTCCCATAAAGTCGACTTCAACAGTACTGGGCAAGTCTGAAAGGACCTCGGAGCCTCTCCAGTAAGCTGAAGACAGGCAGATCTTCCACTGTCTGCCCTTTCAGGTTCCGGAAACTGACCCGTGAACTCAGGTCTTTGGGCAGCAGCAGTATCTCCAACTGACACAGCTTCCCGGACCAAAGACCTAAGCCAAGCTCCACAGAGGGCGGCAGCCCCTCCATCGCACTGATCCACCCACAGAACTCTGCCCGGTTACCTAGGATCCACCAGCCACAACAAGCCTTGCGGTACACACCAACATTCCACCTGGAATCCAACCGCTAACTGCCATCCCCAATGGCTGCTGCATCTTGTCAGTGTTGGGGGAGGGGCTGCATCCGACGAGAGGTTCCTAAGGTAAACGTGATTCTACCCACTAGCGTCCCATGGGCCTTTGTTCTTCCCTCTTTCCTTTTGTTCAGATCTGTATGCACTGTAGCAACGGAGGGAAGTGTGTCCATTTTCAGTTGAATGTTTCACACGTCTTTAAACTTTCTAACAGTTCACAGTACACAGAGACCCAGTAAGGGAAACTATTGTTCCTGTAATATGGGCACACCCGCAATACATAGCCGTCAGTTGATTTCTGCTGAAACACCCGCATTCACGGGATATCTATCCATTTGTTTCAAGGGGGCTGGAATTCCTAAGAATGATACAATCCCCAATGTGCACTTTACTGCCTGTCTCTTTTGATCTTAGTACACTTTTGCGGAGCTACTTTTCCTTGTTATAGGCTTGTGCCATTTCTTCTCGACGTAGTGTAGAATATGGCATTCATTCATCCTGTTGGAAGACTTGCAAGTCTATATCACGGACTAGGAATCCATTGGATTCTAAAGCGGCATTTGGTTTAGGTCACGATATGCTCATATTAATCAATATTTACGAATATAAATGCACGCCTCTGATTTCCGAATACAGGTACTTTCAAGCCGCGATACTGGGTCGATGCGTACTGAGTGATCCTTGACATCACCTTGAGTAATTTCTTTTGAATATTCATGTTACCCTACCCTTTTTGTGTTGTTTGTTTGTTTGATTCTTTCTTGGTCTGCTTCTCGTTTGTTTCGCAAACACGTCAGGCCATGCATCTCTCCGTTTGCTTCCAACAGAGAGTCATATAAGCTGACTCCCTTAAGATAGTGCTTCCAATCCCCTATGACTTCCTGCTTCCCTCTCCCATCTTTAGGGTTTTGATGTCCTCCTTGCCTTCTTCTTGTTTCTTCTTTTCCACTCATGCTCTTCTTGCATTTCCAATAAGGGTTTTCTTCTTTCCATTTCATCTTGCTGCTTATCCCTTCAGGGGAGAATTCTCAACCTTTCTTTTAGGATAAGTTTCGAACTGCTGAATTCTTTTAAGATTTGCAGGTCTGTGGCATTCTCTAGCTCTGCTGTTATTAGAAATGGTGGTCATGTGGCATAGGCTACCCTAGATGGCAGCATTTTGCCATTCAAGCTATGGTCTATGTCCTGGCACTCCTCCCTGTCCTGCAATATTGCTGCTGAAATAGCAGCTGAAACCCCTCTGGAGGTTCTCTTTTGACTATGTTGCTTTCCTCCAGGCACATTTTAAATCACTGGGATGCTCATGAACTTTGTTGATTTGGATCATACAGCTGCTGCTAAGTCTATTGGGATTCCACCTCTTTTGGACGCTGTGTACTTCCTGAATTCGCCTAGATGATTCTATCTTGGCTTTCAGCAAGTTTCAGTCTGATTTTTCTACACATCACTTTTCAAACATTGTTTGTTTCTTTATCTCTTGCTTTTCCATCTGGGACTCTTGCAAATTTTAGTCTTTCATGCCTTGTCTTCAACCAGGATTCAACAGCAATGTTTTCATTGGTTTGCACTTGCTTTCCTATGTGTGCTTCTGACCGAGGGATTTGTGTTCCCCTGTCTTCAAAGTCATTCACGCGTCCCTCTGTAATATCTCGTCTGCTTAGGACGGAATGTTAGCCCTGATATTTTCTCATCCACTGGGTTTTCCGATATTATTTGGCTCGTCTTTAGGCTTTCTCTTCCCCTTTTCTGGTATTCTGCCTTTTGTGATTCTGAGACACTGTTGTTCTTCAGTGTTTCCCTCACCTCCATTTTCAATACTTGCTCTGGAGAGCGTTTTGCAGTCTAGTTGTCTGAAAGCTTATCGTTAGGGCCTTCAATCTCTTGGGAACTGAAAATGGTACTTCCTTTTCCTTTTACTGTATTTCTTCATCTCTACTGGTCAGGTAATTTCAGGTATCTAATGTAGACTTCTAGGGCTTGGTTAAGTGAAAACTTTAGACTCTTGGCTCTACACAATTGCATGGGATTTCTGTGAGGACTAATTTTCCTAGACATTGATGCCATATCCTGTTCCTGTGTGTGTTGTCTGGTCTATCTCCAATTGCTGGTGTTGCCTTTGTTGTGATAAACCCCCCATACTATTTCGTTTAGGATAACCTCATTTTGATTACGCTTATCTCACAAATCTGAAAGAGCACAGGACACTTCCTCTGGTGGAAATGGAGCTTCTAAACTTCTCAGCTCTGCATTCTACTCTATGTTATTTTGGAGTGTTTCCAGAAGAGCAGAGTGTGAGTGCGCTTGTGCTTTGTAGTGCCACGGGAATGTCCCACTGAAACCAGTTCTTCCAAGAGCTTCTCTGTCTACAGAAACACCAGTGGAAGCATATCTATGGATGTCACACATCAGGGCCTGCTGGAATGATCCCGCAGCCCGAACTTGGTGTCCTCGCTGCCGAACCGTGCCGGTGCCATCCAAAATGTAGCATCCGCTTTTGAGAGATAAACTGAAGGAAATCCTTCCTCTTCTCACGCTGTGGTCTTGGACCACACTTCCTTGTCCTCTCATCCTTGTGGCACGGGTGCACGAAGGCAACCACAGAGCTGTTGCACATCCTGTGCCTCAAACCAAACCATAATCACAGCCCAGGTTATGAATGTAGCAGATCCTAAGGCTTTTCATTCTGAACTCAAACCCAAGGCCCCCTGGATCTCTCAGACCAGGTGCACAATATCTCTGATTCAGCCCCACACATGCTCTATTGGCAAAATGCCAAATTGGTCTCTGGTCCTGCAGATGCACTGGGTGTGGCCATGGGACATATCGATAATTTCAACTGCGCGCGCCAGGGTGGTTGCTTGCTCATTGGGGTCACAGGTCGGTTTGATCTCTTGATAGGACCCACCACATCCCACAACGCACTCCAGATCCCTGAGACTCAGCGTGTGCCATCATCCGTAGCCCTATCCCTCCCTGAACGCTGCCTCTGCTACCTCAAATTTGGCAGCTCGGATCTCGGTCTCAGAATCAACTGTGGGGATATTTTGCACTGGATTCTTTGAGTTCTGTCAGCCAAGCATCTGCTGTGCACTCTTCTAACACTCAGCGCATCACCTTCAATCCCATGTCTCCTGTCCGCTTGAGAGTGTGCGTCCAAGTTAAAGAGAGTTTCACCTTTACTGCTCCATCAACAGGGCTCAGACCATGCACTGGTATCCAATCCCTGCTTTTCCTTCTCCTGCTTCCAGGTGTTCTGAGGCCTCATCCTATCTTTGGAAGTAACAGACCTCTCTTCGGCAAGTGTCCTGTGCCAAGGGCTGGGTGAGTGGATGTTTCCATTGCTGTGTTCATGGGAGCGAGTGAGCGCAGGTTGCACTGCTTCTCTGTCAACTGGGCATCGATGAATCAACACTTTCCAGATACATTTCACAGAATTGTGATTTTTTTTTATCTCTTGGTTTCTATACAGCCGTGGTGGGAGGGATTGTCCGAAGACTCCAGTTGTGACATTGTGTTGATCTCTCATTTGCAGTCTTTAAAAATTTAATAGAATTTATATAAATGTTTTGGGAGTTATACGAAAATGAAGTTAGTTTCTGAAACATACTAAATCGACCTAGAAGCCAGACTTGTCAATTTCGGTAACATTTTGTCAGCTCTAAGGAAAACATAGACAGATAGAATGCAAACTAGCAGTCCGAACTGTTAAAGGGGTCATGTCAACTCTTTACTGTGGAAGCCTCCGAAACCAACAGGAACCATGAAATAACTAATGGAAACATGAAATAACCCCCAAGCTTGGATTCACTTGTGCATGTGGTGCCCTTTACTCCCGATGACACCTACTGGTCAATGTTGGCATTTCAAGGTGTAACATCCCTCTCAAGGAAAATACAAGAGAAAACGAACTAAATATATACATTTAGCTTTGAATCCAAAGAACCTAGAGGCATTATAGCTATGAGAACCCTGCTGCAGCTATGCTAGGCTACTGAGAACCAGGTGTTCTTCTATCAGTGATGAGAACGCTTAATCATCCGATCATGTTGGGTAAAGCACTTGAATGCAACCAAGTCTGCACCCCCATGATAGATTGCCCCCGGGGGCTTGACTCAATTGAAAGACGGTCCACATAAGCTGTGTCTTTCATGTCATTGGCGACTTTTACAGTTCCGTTCACTATCTGACTTCTAATATTTACCTAGACTGTCTTGAAAAACGGAGGCCTAATACAGATTCAAGTTCAGTCAAAGATTCCCCTCACTTACCACACTCCTTCACCCCAGAGAACACATAAACCCAGCATTTGCTGAATCTAGCGGAAGGCCATCGTTTCTTTGTGGGAGCTAAGTATTCAATTCCTATCTATTTCATACGAGAGTATTTGACCTTTATGGGGTTCCCTGTTGTTCACAGAGGATGAAGCTAGAGGAACTCTGATTCTAGGAGGGGCTTGCTCTTCTCTTACTGGCTTCATTGCAGCTCAGGTACTGATCCCTCAAAATGGATGCCTGAGTGGAGGGGAGGGAAGAGCAAGTGCTTGATAGCTAGGCCCAAACCTGGGAAAAGGCTTACCTGGGCTTGGTGCACTTTGATCTGAATGGCTTGGAATTGCCCCTTGGGTCGTGTGGATTATCTGACCTCTTTCAAGAACATGAGCGTTTTTATCATCTCTGCCATCTCTTCTCTTTAGACGTCAGGGATCTTGGACCCGTTCTTGGAGCAGAGAATTGAGGAACTTCCTCCAGTCCATGGTGGCCCTCCGTAGGTTTCTGCTAGTATCAGCGAGGTTCAATATGTCTCATGAATGCCTTTCGAGCCTGCTATCCTCTACAGCTGTCTCCAGGCCAGTATTCTCTATTGTAGCAGAACATCTCTCATCAATGTGTTCGCATCTCTCCTCAATCCGTGCAGCCATATTTTCGGCCAGCTTCTCTTCGTGTCTCCCATAAAGTTGACTTCAACAGGACTGGGCAAGTCTGAAAGGACCTCGGAGCCTCTCCAGTAAGCTGAAGACAGGCAGATCTTCCACTGTCTGCCCTTTCAGGTTCTGGAAACTGACCCGTGAACTCAGGTCTTTGGGCAGCAGCAGTATCTCGAACTGACACAGCTTCCCGGACCAAAGACCTAAGCCAAGCTCCACAGAGGGCGGCAGCCCCTCCATCGCACTGATCCACCCACAGAACTCTGCCCGGTTACCTAGGATCCACCAACCACAACAAGCCTCGCGGTACACACCAACATTCCACCTGGAATCCAACCGCTAACTGCCATCCCCAATGGCTACTGCATCTTGTCAGTGTTGTGGGAGGGGCTGCATCCGACGAGAGGTTCCTAAGGTAAATGTGATTCTACCCACTAGCATCCCATGGGCCTTTCTTCTTCCCTCTTTCCTTTTGTTCAGATCTGTATGAACTGTAGCAACGGAGGGAAGTGTGTCCATTTTCAGTTGAATGTTTCACACGTCTTTAAACTTTCTAACAGTTCACAGTACACAGAGACCCACTAAGGGAAACTATTGTTCCTGTAATATGGGCACACCCGCAATACATAGCCGTCGGTTTATTTCTGCTGAAACTCCCGCATTCACGAGACATCTATCCATTTGTTTCAAGGGGGCTGGAATCCCTAGGAATGATACAATCCCCAATGTGCACTTTAATGCCTGTCTCTTTTGAACTTAGTACACTTTTGCGGAGCTACTTTTCCTTGTTATAGGCTTGTGCCATTTCTTCTCGACGTAGTGTAGAAGATGGCATTCATTCATCCTGTTGGAAGACTTGCAAGTCTATATCACGGGCTAGGAATCCATTGGATTCCAAAGCGGCATTTGGGTTAGGTCACGATATGCTCATATGAATCAATATCTACGAATATAAATGCACGCCCCTGATTTCCGAATAAAGGTACATTCAAGCCACGATACTGGGTCGATGCGTACTGAATGATCCTTGACATCACCTTGAGTAATTTCTTTTGAATATTCATGTTACCCTACCCTTTTTGTGTTGTTTGTTTGTTTGATTCTTTCTTGGTCTGCTTCTCGTTTGTTTCGCAAACACGTCAGGCCATGCATCTCTCCGTTTGCTTCCAACAGAGAGTCATATAAGCTGACTCCCTTAAGATAGTGCTTCCAATCCCCTATGACTTCCTGCTTCCCTCTCCCATCTTTAGGGTTTTGATGTCCTCCTTGCCTTCTTCGTGTTTCTTCTTTTCCACTCATGCTCTTCTTGCATTTCCAATAAGGGTTTTCTTCTTTCCATTTCATCTTGCTGCTTATCCCTTCAGGGGAGAATTCTCAACCTTTCTTTTAGGATAAGTTTCGAACTGCTGAATTCTTTTAAGATTTGCAGGTCTGTGGCATTCTCTAGCTCTGCTGTTATTAGAAATGGTGGTCATGTGGCATAGGCTACCCTAGATGGCAGCATTTTGCCATTCAAGCTATGGTCTATGTCCTGGCACTCCTCCCTGTCCTGCAATATTGCTGCTGAGATAGCAGCTGAAACCCCTCTGGAGGTTCTCTTGTGACTATGTTGCTTTCCTCCAGGCGCATTTTAAATCACTGGGATGCTCATGAACTTTGTTGATTTGGATCATACAGCTGCTGCTAAGTCTATTGGGATTCCACCTCTTTTGGACGCTGTGTACTTCC
The DNA here is from genome assembly GCF_048564905.1 of Vicugna pacos. Lineage (NCBI taxonomy): Eukaryota > Metazoa > Chordata > Mammalia > Artiodactyla > Camelidae > Vicugna > Vicugna pacos. Next base: position 37,785 of record NW_027328735.1, read on the forward strand.
TGAATTCGCCTAGATGATTCTATCTTGGCTTTCAGCAAGTTTCAGTCTGATTTTTCTACACATCACTTTTCAAACATTGTTTGTTTCTTTATCTCTTGCTTTTCCATCTGGGACTCTTGCAAATTTTAGTCTTTCATGCCTTGTCTTCAACCAGGATTCAACAGCAATGTTTTCATTGGTTTGCACTTGCTTTCCTATGTGTGCTTCTGACCGAGGGATTTGTGTTCCCCTGTCTTCAAAGTCATTCACGCGTCCCTCTGTAATATCTCGTCTGCTTAGGACGGAATGTTAGCCCTGATATTTTCTCATCCACTGGGTTTTCCGATATTATTTGGCTCGTCTTTAGGCTTTCTCTTCCCCTTTTCTGGTATTCTGCCTTTTGTGATTCTGAGACACTGTTGTTCTTCAGTGTTTCCCTCACCTCCATTTTCAATACTTGCTCTGGAGAGCGTTTTGCAGTCTAGTTGTCTGAAAGCTTATCTTTAGGGCCTTCAATCTCTTGGGAACTGAAAATGGTACTTCCTTTTCCTTTTACTGTATTTCTTCATCTCTACTGGTCAGGTAATTTCAGGTATCTAATGTAGACTTCTAGGGCTTGGTTAAGTGAAAACTTTAGACTCTTGGCTCTACACAATTGCATGGGATTTCTGTGAGGACTAATTTTCCTAGACATTGATGCCATATCCTGTTCCTGTGTGTGTTGTCTGGTCTATCTCCAATTGCTGGTGTTGCCTTTGTTGTGATAAACCCCCCATACTATTTCGTTTAGGATAACCTCATTTTGATTACGCTTATCTCACAAATCTGAAAGAGCACAGGACACTTCCTCTGGTGGAAATGGAGCTTCTAAACTTCTCAGCTCTGCATTCTACTCTATGTTATTTTGGAGTGTTTCCAGAAGAGCAGAGTGTGAGTGCGCTTGTGCTTTGTAGTGCCACGGGAATGTCCCACTGAAACCAGTTCTTCCAAGAGCTTCTCTGTCTACAGAAACACCAGTGGAAGCATATCTATGGATGTCACACATCAGGGCCTGCTGGAATGATCCCGCAGCCCGAACTTGGTGTCCTCGCTGCCGAACCGTGCCGGTGCCATCCAAAATGTAGCATCCGCTTTTGAGAGATAAACTGAAGGAAATCCTTCCTCTTCTCACGCTGTGGTCTTGGACCACACTTCCTTGTCCTCTCATCCTTGTGGCACGGGTGCACGAAGGCAACCACAGAGCTGTTGCACATCCTGTGCCTCAAACCAAACCATAATCACAGCCCAGGTTATGAATGTAGCAGATCCTAAGGCTTTTCATTCTGAATTCAAACCCAAGGCCCCCTGGATCCCTCAGACCAGGTGCACAATATCTCTGATTCAGCCCCACACATGCTCTATTGGCAAAATGCCAAATTGGTCTCTGGTCCTGCAGATGCACTGGGTGTGGCCATGGGACATATCGATAATTTCAACTGCGCGCGCCAGGGTGGTTGCTTGCTCATTGGGGTCACAGGTCGGTTTGATCTCTTGATAGGACCCACCACATCCCACAACGCACTCCAGATCCCTGAGACTCAGCGTGTGCCATCATCCGTAGCCCTATCCCTCCCTGAACGCTGCCTCTGCTACCTCAAATTTGGCAGCTCGGATCTCTGTCTCAGAATCAACTGTGGGGATATTTTGCACTGGATTCTTTGAGTTCTGTCAGCCAAGCATCTGCTGTGCACTCTTCTAACACTCAGCGCATCACCTTCAATCCCATGTCTCCTGTCCGCTTGAGAGTGTGCGTCCAAGTTAAAGAGAGTTTCACCTTTACTGCTCCATCAACAGGGCTCAGACCATGCACTGGTATCCAATCCCTGCTTTTCCTTCTCCTGCTTCCAGGTGTTCTGAGGCCTCATCCTGTCTTTGGAAGTAACAGACCTCTCTTCGGCAAGTGTCCTGTGCCAAGGGCTGGGTGAGTGGATGTTTCCATTGCTGTGTTCATGGGAGCGAGTGAGCGCAGGTTGCACTGCTTCTCTGTCAACTGGGCATCGATGAATCAACACTTTCCAGATACATTTCACAGAATTGTGATTTTTTTTTATCTCTTGGTTTCTATACAGCCGTGGTGGGAGGGATTGTCCGAAGACTCCAGTTGTGACATTGTGTTGATCTCTCATTTGCAGTCTTTAAAAATTTAATAGAATTTATATAAATGTTTTGGGAGTTATACGAAAATGAAGTTAGTTTCTGAAACATACTAAATCGACCTAGAAGCCAGACTTGTCAATTTCGGTAACATTTTGTCAGCTCTAAGGAAAACATAGACAGATAGAATGCAAACTAGCAGTCCGAACTGTTAAAGGGGTCATGTCAACTCTTTACTGTGGAAGCCTCCGAAACCAACAGGAACCATGAAATAACTAATGGAAACATGAAATAACCCCCAAGCTTGGATTCACTTGTGCATGTGGTGCCCTTTACTCCCGATGACACCTACTGGTCAATGTTGGCATTTCAAGGTGTAACATCCCTCTCAAGGAAAATACAAGAGAAAACGAACTAAATATATACATTTAGCTTTGAATCCAAAGAACCTAGAGGCATTATAGCTATGAGAACCCTGCTGCAGCTATGCTAGGCTACTGAGAACCAGGTGTTCTTCTATCAGTGATGAGAACGCTTAATCATCCGATCATGTTGGGTAAAGCACTTGAATGCAACCAAGTCTGCACCCCCATGATAGATTGCCCCCGGGGGCTTGACTCAATTGAAAGACGGTCCACATAAGCTGTGTCTTTCATGTCATTGGCGACTTTTACAGTTCCGTTCACTATCTGACTTCTAATATTTACCTAGACTGTCTTGAAAAACGGAGGCCTAATACAGATTCAAGTTCAGTCAAAGATTCCCCTCACTTACCACACTCCTTCACCCCAGAGAACACATAAACCCAGCATTTGCTGAATCTAGCGGAAGGCCATCGTTTCTTTGTGGGAGCTAAGTATTCAATTCCTATCTATTTCATACGAGAGTATTTGACCTTTATGGGGTTCCCTGTTGTTCACAGAGGATGAAGCTAGAGGAACTCTGATTCTAGGAGGGGCTTGCTCTTCTCTTACTGGCTTCATTGCAGCTCAGGTACTGATCCCTCAAAATGGATGCCTGAGTGGAGGGGAGGGAAGAGCAAGTGCTTGATAGCTAGGTCCAAACCTGGGAAAAGGCTTACCTGGGCTTGGTGCACTTTGATCTGAATGGCTTGGAATTGCCCCTTGGGTCGTGTGGATTATCTGACCTCTTTCAAGAACATGAGCGTTTTTATCATCTCTGCCATCTCTTCTCTTTAGACGTCAGGGATCTTGGACCCGTTCTTGGAGCAGAGAATTGAGGAACTTCCTCCAGTCCACGGTGGCCCTCCGTATGTTTCTGCTAGTATCAGCGAGGTTCAATATGTCTCATGAATGCCTTTCGAGCCTGCTATCCTCTACAGCTGTCTCCAGGCCAGTATTCTCTATTGTAGCAGAACATCTCTCATCAATGTGTTCGCATCTCTCCTCAATCCGTGCAGCCATATTTTCGGCCAGCTTCTCTTCGTGTCTCCCATAAAGTTGACTTCAACAGGACTGGGCAAGTCTGAAAGGACCTCGGAGCCTCTCCAGTAAGCTGAAGACAGGCAGATCTTCCACTGTCTGCCCTTTCAGGTTCTGGAAACTGACCCGTGAACTCAGGTCTTTGGGCAGCAGCAGTATCTCGAACTGACACAGCTTCCCGGACCAAAGACCTAAGCCAAGCTCCACAGAGGGCGGCAGCCCCTCCATCGCACTGATCCACCCACAGAACTCTGCCCGGTTACCTAGGATCCACCAACCACAACAAGCCTCGCGGTACACACCAACATTCCACCTGGAATCCAACCGCTAACTGCCATCCCCAATGGCTACTGCATCTTGTCAGTGTTGGGGGAGGGGCTGCATCCGACGAGAGGTTCCTAAGGTAAATGTGATTCTACCCACTAGCATCCCATGGGCCTTTCTTCTTCCCTCTTTCCTTTTGTTCAGATCTGTATGAACTGTAGCAACGGAGGGAAGTGTGTCCATTTTCAGTTGAATGTTTCACACGTCTTTAAACTTTCTAACAGTTCACAGTACACAGAGACCCACTAAGGGAAACTATTGTTCCTGTAATATGGGCACACCCGCAATACATAGCCGTCGGTTTATTTCTGCTGAAACTCCCGCATTCACGAGACATCTATCCATTTGTTTCAAGGGGGCTGGAATCCCTAGGAATGATACAATCCCCAATGTGCACTTTAATGCCTGTCTCTTTTGAACTTAGTACACTTTTGCGGAGCTACTTTTCCTTGTTATAGGCTTGTGCCATTTCTTCTCGACGTAGTGTAGAAGATGGCATTCATTCATCCTGTTGGAAGACTTGCAAGTCTATATCACGGGCTAGGAATCCATTGGATTCCAAAGCGGCATTTGGGTTAGGTCACGATATGCTCATATGAATCAATATCTACGAATATAAATGCACGCCCCTGATTTCCGAATAAAGGTACATTCAAGCCACGATACTGGGTCGATGCGTACTGAATGATCCTTGACATCACCTTGAGTAATTTCTTTTGAATATTCATGTTACCCTACCCTTTTTGTGTTGTTTGTTTGTTTGATTCTTTCTTGGTCTGCTTCTCGTTTGTTTCGCAAACACGTCAGGCCATGCATCTCTCCGTTTGCTTCCAACAGAGAGTCATATAAGCTGACTCCCTTAAGATAGTGCTTCCAATCCCCTATGACTTCCTGCTTCCCTCTCCCATCTTTAGGGTTTTGATGTCCTCCTTGCCTTCTTCGTGTTTCTTCTTTTCCACTCATGCTCTTCTTGCATTTCCAATAAGGGTTTTCTTCTTTCCATTTCATCTTGCTGCTTATCCCTTCAGGGGAGAATTCTCAACCTTTCTTTTAGGATAAGTTTCGAACTGCTGAATTCTTTTAAGATTTGCAGGTCTGTGGCATTCTCTAGCTCTGCTGTTATTAGAAATGGTGGTCATGTGGCATAGGCTACCCTAGATGGCAGCATTTTGCCATTCAAGCTATGGTCTATGTCCTGGCACTCCTCCCTGTCCTGCAATATTGCTGCTGAGATAGCAGCTGAAACCCCTCTGGAGGTTCTCTTGTGACTATGTTGCTTTCCTCCAGGCGCATTTTAAATCACTGGGATGCTCATGAACTTTGTTGATTTGGATCATACAGCTGCTGCTAAGTCTATTGGGATTCCACCTCTTTTGGACGCTGTGTACTTCCTGAATTCGCCTAGATGATTCTATCTTGGCTTTCAGCAAGTTTCAGTCTGATTTTTCTACACATCACTTTTCAAACATTGTTTGTTTCTTTATCTCTTGCTTTTCCATCTGGGACTCTTGCAAATTTTAGTCTTTCATGCCTTGTCTTCAACCAGGATTCAACAGCAATGTTTTCATTGGTTTGCACTTGCTTTCCTATGTGTGCTTCTGACCGAGGGATTTGTGTTCCCCTGTCTTCAAAGTCATTCACGCGTCCCTCTGTAATATCTCGTCTGCTTAGGACGGAATGTTAGCCCTGATATTTTCTCATCCACTGGGTTTTCCGATATTATTTGGCTCGTCTTTAGGCTTTCTCTTCCCCTTTTCTGGTATTCTGCCTTTTGTGATTCTGAGACACTGTTGTTCTTCAGTGTTTCCCTCACCTCCATTTTCAATACTTGCTCTGGAGAGCGTTTTGCAGTCTAGTTGTCTGAAAGCTTATCTTTAGGGCCTTCAATCTCTTGGGAACTGAAAATGGTACTTCCTTTTCCTTTTACTGTATTTCTTCATCTCTACTGGTCAGGTAATTTCAGGTATCTAATGTAGACTTCTAGGGCTTGGTTAAGTGAAAACTTTAGACTCTTGGCTCTACACAATTGCATGGGATTTCTGTGAGGACTAATTTTCCTAGACATTGATGCCATATCCTGTTCCTGTGTGTGTTGTCTGGTCTATCTCCAATTGCTGGTGTTGCCTTTGTTGTGATAAACCCCCCATACTATTTCGTTTAGGATAACCTCATTTTGATTACGCTTATCTCACAAATCTGAAAGAGCACAGGACACTTCCTCTGGTGGAAATGGAGCTTCTAAACTTCTCAGCTCTGCATTCTACTCTATGTTATTTTGGAGTGTTTCCAGAAGAGCAGAGTGTGAGTGCGCTTGTGCTTTGTAGTGCCACGGGAATGTCCCACTGAAACCAGTTCTTCCAAGAGCTTCTCTGTCTACAGAAACACCAGTGGAAGCATATCTATGGATGTCACACATCAGGGCCTGCTGGAATGATCCCGCAGCCCGAACTTGGTGTCCTCGCTGCCGAACCGTGCCGGTGCCATCCAAAATGTAGCATCCGCTTTTGAGAGATAAACTGAAGGAAATCCTTCCTCTTCTCACGCTGTGGTCTTGGACCACACTTCCTTGTCCTCTCATCCTTGTGGCACGGGTGCACGAAGGCAACCACAGAGCTGTTGCACATCCTGTGCCTCAAACCAAACCATAATCACAGCCCAGGTTATGAATGTAGCAGATCCTAAGGCTTTTCATTCTGAATTCAAACCCAAGGCCCCCTGGATCCCTCAGACCAGGTGCACAATATCTCTGATTCAGCCCCACACATGCTCTATTGGCAAAATGCCAAATTGGTCTCTGGTCCTGCAGATGCACTGGGTGTGGCCATGGGACATATCGATAATTTCAACTGCGCGCGCCAGGGTGGTTGCTTGCTCATTGGGGTCACAGGTCGGTTTGATCTCTTGATAGGACCCACCACATCCCACAACGCACTCCAGATCCCTGAGACTCAGCGTGTGCCATCATCCGTAGCCCTATCCCTCCCTGAACGCTGCCTCTGCTACCTCAAATTTGGCAGCTCGGATCTCTGTCTCAGAATCAACTGTGGGGATATTTTGCACTGGATTCTTTGAGTTCTGTCAGCCAAGCATCTGCTGTGCACTCTTCTAACACTCAGCGCATCACCTTCAATCCCATGTCTCCTGTCCGCTTGAGAGTGTGCGTCCAAGTTAAAGAGAGTTTCACCTTTACTGCTCCATCAACAGGGCTCAGACCATGCACTGGTATCCAATCCCTGCTTTTCCTTCTCCTGCTTCCAGGTGTTCTGAGGCCTCATCCTGTCTTTGGAAGTAACAGACCTCTCTTCGGCAAGTGTCCTGTGCCAAGGGCTGGGTGAGTGGATGTTTCCATTGCTGTGTTCATGGGAGCGAGTGAGCGCAGGTTGCACTGCTTCTCTGTCAACTGGGCATCGATGAATCAACACTTTCCAGATACATTTCACAGAATTGTGATTTTTTTTTATCTCTTGGTTTCTATACAGCCGTGGTGGGAGGGATTGTCCGAAGACTCCAGTTGTGACATTGTGTTGATCTCTCATTTGCAGTCTTTAAAAATTTAATAGAATTTATATAAATGTTTTGGGAGTTATACGAAAATGAAGTTAGTTTCTGAAACATACTAAATCGACCTAGAAGCCAGACTTGTCAATTTCGGTAACATTTTGTCAGCTCTAAGGAAAACATAGACAGATAGAATGCAAACTAGCAGTCCGAACTGTTAAAGGGGTCATGTCAACTCTTTACTGTGGAAGCCTCCGAAACCAACAGGAACCATGAAATAACTAATGGAAACATGAAATAACCCCCAAGCTTGGATTCACTTGTGCATGTGGTGCCCTTTACTCCCGATGACACCTACTGGTCAATGTTGGCATTTCAAGGTGTAACATCCCTCTCAAGGAAAATACAAGAGAAAACGAACTAAATATATACATTTAGCTTTGAATCCAAAGAACCTAGAGGCATTATAGCTATGAGAACCCTGCTGCAGCTATGCTAGGCTACTGAGAACCAGGTGTTCTTCTATCAGTGATGAGAACGCTTAATCATCCGATCATGTTGGGTAAAGCACTTGAATGCAACCAAGTCTGCACCCCCATGATAGATTGCCCCCGGGGGCTTGACTCAATTGAAAGACGGTCCACATAAGCTGTGTCTTTCATGTCATTGGCGACTTTTACAGTTCCGTTCACTATCTGACTTCTAATATTTACCTAGACTGTCTTGAAAAACGGAGGCCTAATACAGATTCAAGTTCAGTCAAAGATTCCCCTCACTTACCACACTCCTTCACCCCAGAGAACACATAAACCCAGCATTTGCTGAATCTAGCGGAAGGCCATCGTTTCTTTGTGGGAGCTAAGTATTCAATTCCTATCTATTTCATACGAGAGTATTTGACCTTTATGGGGTTCCCTGTTGTTCACAGAGGATGAAGCTAGAGGAACTCTGATTCTAGGAGGGGCTTGCTCTTCTCTTACTGGCTTCATTGCAGCTCAGGTACTGATCCCTCAAAATGGATGCCTGAGTGGAGGGGAGGGAAGAGCAAGTGCTTGATAGCTAGGTCCAAACCTGGGAAAAGGCTTACCTGGGCTTGGTGCACTTTGATCTGAATGGCTTGGAATTGCCCCTTGGGTCGTGTGGATTATCTGACCTCTTTCAAGAACATGAGCGTTTTTATCATCTCTGCCATCTCTTCTCTTTAGACGTCAGGGATCTTGGACCCGTTCTTGGAGCAGAGAATTGAGGAACTTCCTCCAGTCCACGGTGGCCCTCCGTATGTTTCTGCTAGTATCAGCGAGGTTCAATATGTCTCATGAATGCCTTTCGAGCCTGCTATCCTCTACAGCTGTCTCCAGGCCAGTATTCTCTATTGTAGCAGAACATCTCTCATCAATGTGTTCGCATCTCTCCTCAATCCGTGCAGCCATATTTTCGGCCAGCTTCTCTTCGTGTCTCCCATAAAGTTGACTTCAACAGGACTGGGCAAGTCTGAAAGGACCTCGGAGCCTCTCCAGTAAGCTGAAGACAGGCAGATCTTCCACTGTCTGCCCTTTCAGGTTCTGGAAACTGACCCGTGAACTCAGGTCTTTGGGCAGCAGCAGTATCTCGAACTGACACAGCTTCCCGGACCAAAGACCTAAGCCAAGCTCCACAGAGGGCGGCAGCCCCTCCATCGCACTGATCCACCCACAGAACTCTGCCCGGTTACCTAGGATCCACCAACCACAACAAGCCTCGCGGTACACACCAACATTCCACCTGGAATCCAACCGCTAACTGCCATCCCCAATGGCTACTGCATCTTGTCAGTGTTGGGGGAGGGGCTGCATCCGACGAGAGGTTCCTAAGGTAAATGTGATTCTACCCACTAGCGTCCCATGGGCCTTTCTTCTTCCCTCTTTCCTTTTGTTCAGATCTGTATGCACTGTAGCAACGGAGGGAAGTGTGTCCATTTTCAGTTGAATGTTTCACACGTCTTTAAACTTTCTAACAGTTCACAGTACACAGAGACCCACTAAGGGAAACTATTGTTCCTGTAATATGGGCACACCCGCAATACATAGCCGTCGGTTTATTTCTGCTGAAACTCCCGCATTCACGAGACATCTATCCATTTGTTTCAAGGGGGCTGGAATCCCTAGGAATGATACAATCCCCAATGTGCACTTTAATGCCTGTCTCTTTTGAACTTAGTACACTTTTGCGGAGCTACTTTGCCTTGTTATAGGCTTGTGCCATTTCTTCTCGACGTAGTGTAGAAGATGGCATTCATTCATCCTGTTGGAAGTCTTGCAAGTCTATATCACGGGCTAGGAATCCATTGGATTCCAAAGCGGCATTTGGGTTAGGTCACGATATGCTCATATGAATCAATATCTACGAATATAAATGCACGCCCCTGATTTCCGAATAAAGGTACATTAAAGCCACGATACTGGGTCAATGCGTACTGAATGATCCTTGACATCACCTTGAGTAATTTCTTTTGAATATTCATGTTACCCTACCCTTTTTGTGTTGTTTGTTTGTTTGATTCTTTCTTGGTCTGCTTCTCGTTTGCTTCGCAAACACGTCAGGCCATGCATCTCTCCGTTTGCTTCCAACAGAGAGTCATATAAGCTGACTCCCTTAAGATAGTGCTTCCAATCCCCTATGACTTCCTGCTTCCCTCTCCCATCTTTAGGGTTTTGATGTCCTCCTTGCCTTCTTCGTGTTTCTTCTTTTCCACTCATGCTCTTCTTGCATTTCCAATAAGGGTTTTCTTCTTTCCATTTCATCTTGCTGCTTATCCCTTCAGGGGAGAATTCTCAACCTTTCTTTTAGGATAAGTTTCGAACTGCTGAATTCTTTTAAGATTTGCAGGTCTGTGGCATTCTCTAGCTCTGCTGTTATTAGAAATTGTGGTCATGTGGCATAGGCTACCCTAGATGGCAGCATTTTGCCATTCAAGCTATGGTCTATGTCCTGGCACTCCTCCCTGTCCTGCAATATTGCTGCTGAGATAGCAGCTGAAACCCCTCTGGAGGTTCTCTTGTGACTATGTTGCTTTCCTCCAGGCGCATTTTAAATCACTGGGATGCTCATGAACTTTGTTGATTTGGATCATACAGCTGCTGCTAAGTCTATTGGGATTCCACCTCTTTTGGACGCTGTGTACTTCCTGAATTCGCCTAGATGATTCTATCTTGGCTTTCAGCAAGTTTCAGTCTGATTTTTCTACACATCACTTTTCAAACATTGTTTGTTTCTTTATCTCTTGCTTTTCCATCTGGGACTCTTGCAAATTTTAGTCTTTCATGCCTTGTCTTCAACCAGGATTCAACAGCAATGTTTTCATTGGTTTGCACTTGCTTTCCTATGTGTGCTTCTGACCGAGGGATTTGTGTTCCCCTGTCTTCAAAGTCATTCACGCATCCCTCTGCAATATCTCGTCTGCTTAGGACGGAATGTTAGCCCTGATATTTTCTCATCCACTGGGTTTTCCGATATTATTTGGCTCGTCTTTAGGCTTTCTCTTCCCCTTTTCTGGTATTCTGCCTTTTGTGATTCTGAGACACTGTTGTTCTTCAGTGTTTCCCTCACCTCCATTTTCAATACTTGCTCTGGAGAGCGTTTTGCAGTCTAGTTGTCTGAAAGCTTATCTTTAGGGCCTTCAATCTCTTGGGAACTGAAAATGGTACTTCCTTTTCCTTTTACTGTATTTCTTCATCTCTACTGGTCAGGTAATTTCAGGTATCTAATGTAGACTTCTAGGGCTTGGTTAAGTGAAAACTTTAGACTATTGGCTCTACACAATTGCATGGGATTTCTGTGAGGACTAATTTTCCTAGACATTGATGCCATGTCCTGTTCCTGTGTGTGTTGTCTGGTCTATCTCCAATTGCTGGTGTTGCCTTTGTTGTGATAAACCCCCCATACTATTTCGATTAGGATAACCTCATTTTGATTACGCTTATCTCACAAATCTGAAAGAGCACAGGACACTTCCTCTGGTGGAAATGCAGCTTCTAAACTTCTCAGCTCTGCATTCTACTCTATGTTATTTTGGAGTGTTTCCAGAAGAGCAGAGTGTCAGTGCGCTTGTGCTTTGTACTGCCACGGGAATGTCCCACTGAAACCAGTTCTTCCAAGAGCTTCTCTGTCTACAGAAACACCAGTGGATGCATATCTATGGATGTCACACATCAGGGCCTGCTGGAATGATCCCGCAGCCCGAACTTGGTGTCCTCGCTGCCGAACCGTGCCGGTGCCATCCAAAATGTAGCATCCACTTTTGAGAGATAAACTGAAGGAAATCCTTCCTCTTCTCACGCTGTGGTCTTGGACCACACTTCCTTGTCCTCTCATCCTTGTGGCACGGGTGCACGAAGGCAACCACAGAGCTGTTGCACATCCTGTGCCTCAAACCAAACCATAATCACAGCCCAGGTTATGAATGTAGCAGATCCTAAGGCTTTTCATTCTGAATTCAAACCCAAGGCCCCCTGGATCCCTCAGACCCGATGCACAATATCTCTCATTCAGCCCCACACATGCTCTATTGGCAAAATGCCAAATTGGTCTCTGGTCCTGCAGATGCACTGGGTGTGGCCATGGGACATATCGATAATTTCAACTGCGCGCGCCAGGGTGGTTGCTTGCTCATTGGGGTCCCAGGTCGGTTTGCTCTCTTGATAGGACCCACCACATCCCACAACGCACTCCAGATCCCTGAGACTCAGCGTGTGCCATCATCCGGAGCCCTATCCCTCCCTGAACGCTGCCTCTGCTACCTCAAATTTGGCAGCTCGGATCTCGGTCTCAGAATCAACTGTGGGGATATTTTGCACTGGATTCTTTGAGTTCTGTCAGCCAAGCATCTGCTGTGCACTCTTCTAACACTCAGCGCATCACCTTCAATCCCATGTCTCCTGTCCGCTTGAGAGTGTGCGTCCAAGTTAAAGAGAGTTTCACCTTTACTGCTCCATCAACAGGGCTCAGACCATGCACTGGTATCCAATCCCTGCTTTTCCTTCTCCTGCTTCCAGGTGTTCTGAGGCCTCATCCTGTCTTTGGAAGTAACAGACCTCTCTTCGGCAAGTGTCCTGTGCCAAGGGCTGGGTGAGTGGATGTTTCCATTGCTGTGTTCATGGGAGCGAGTGAGCGCAGGTTGCACTGCTTCTCTGTCAACTGGGCATCGATGAATCAACACTTTCCAGATACATTTCACAGAATTGTGATTTTTTTTTATCTCTTGGTTTCTATACAGCCGTGGTGGGAGGGATTGTCCGAAGACTCCAGTTGTGACATTGTGTTGATCTCTCATTTGCAGTCTTTAAAAATTTAATAGAATTTATATAAATGTTTTGGGAGTTATACGAAAATGAAGTTAGTTTCTGAAACATACTAAATCGACCTAGAAGCCAGACTTGTCAATTTCGGTAACATTTTGTCAGCTCTAAGGAAAACATAGACAGATAGAATGCAAACTAGCAGTCCGAACTGTTAAAGGGGTCATGTCAACTCTTTACTGTGGAAGCCTCCGAAACCAACAGGAACCATGAAATAACTAATGGAAACATGAAATAATCCCCAAGCTTGGATTCACTTGTGCATGTGGTGCTCTTTACTCCCGATGACACCTACTGGTCAATGTTGGCATTTCAAGGTGTAACATCCCTCTCAAGGAAAATACAAGAGAAAACGAACTAAATATATACATTTAGCTTTGAATCCAAAGAACCTAGATGCATTATAGCTATGAGAACCCTGCTGCAGCTATGCTAGGCTACTGAGAACCAGGTGTTCTTCTATCAGTGATGAGAACGCTTAATCATCCGATCATGTTGGGTAAAGCACTTGAATGCAACCAAGTCTGCACCCCCATGATCGATTGCCCCCGGGGGCTTGACTCAATTGAAAGACGGTCCACATAAGCTGTGTCTTTCATGTCATTGGCGACTTTTACAGTTCCGTTCACTATCTGACTTCTAATATTTACCTAGACTGTCTTGAAAAACGGAGGCCAAATACATATTCAAGTTCAGTCAAGGATTCCCCTCACTTACCACACTCCCTTCACCCCAGAGGAGACATAAACCCAGCATTTGCTGAATCTAGCGGAAGGCCATCGTTTCTTTGTGGGAGCTAAGTATTCAATTCCTATCTATTTCATACGAGAGTATTTGACCTTTATGGGGTTCCCTGTTGTTCACAGAGGATGAAGCTAGAGGAACTCTGATTCTAGGAGGGGCTTGCTCTCCTCTTACTGGCTTCATTGCAGCTCAGGTGCTGATCCCTCAAAATGGATGCCTGAGTGGAGGGGAGGGAAGAGCAAGTGCTTGATTGCTAGGCCCAAACCTGGGAAAAGGCTTACCTGGGCTTGGTGCACTTTGATCTGAATGGCTTGGAATTGCCCCTTGGGTCGTGTGGATTATCTGACCTCTTTCAAGAACATGAGAGTTTTTATCATCTCTGCCATCTCTTCTCTTTAGACGTCAGGGATCTTGGACCCGTTCTTAGAGCCGAGAATTGAGGAACTTCCTCCAGTCCACGGTGGCCCTCCGTATGTTTCTGCTAGTATCAGCGAGGTTCAATATGTCTCATGAATGCCTTTCGAGCCTGCTATCCTCTACAGCTGTCTCCAGGCCAGTATTCTCTATTGTAGCAGAACATCTCTCATCAATGTGTTCGCATCTCTCCTCAATCCGTGCAGCCATATTTTCGGCCAGCTTCTCTTCGTGTCTCCCATAAAGTTGACTTCAACAGGACTGGGCAAGTCTGAAAGGACCTCGGAGCCTCTCCAGTAAGCTGAAGACAGGCAGATCTTCCACTGTCTGCCCTTTCAGGTTCTGGAAACTGACCTGTGAACTCAGGTCTTTGGGCAGCAGCAGTATCTCGAACTGACACAGCTTCCCGGACCAAAGACCTAAGCCAAGCTCCACAGAGGGCGGCAGCCCCTCCATCGCACTGATCCACCCACAGAACTCTGCCCGGTTACCTAGGATCCACCAACCACAACAAGCCTCGCGGTACACACCAACATTCCACCTGGAATCCAACCGCTAACTGCCATCCCCAATGGCTACTGCATCTTGTCAGTGTTGGGGGAGGGGCTGCATCAGACGAGAGGTTCCTAAGGTAAATGTGATTCTACCCACTAGCGTCCCATGGGCCTTTGTTCTTCCCTCTTTCCTTTTGTTCAGATCTGTATGCACTGTAGCAACGGAGGGAAGTGTGTCCATTTTCAGTTGAATGTTTCACACGTCTTTAAACTTTCTAACAGTTCACAGTACACAGAGACCCACTAAGGGAAACTATTGTTCCTGTAATATGGGCACACCCGCAATACATAGCCGTCGGTTGATTTCTGCTGAAACACCCGCATTCACGAGACATCTATCCATTTGTTTCAAGGGGGCTGGAATTCCTAGGAATGATACAATCCCCAATGTGCACTTTACTGCCTGTCTCTTTTGATCTTAGTACACTTTTGCGGAGCTACTTTTCCTTGTTATAGGCTTGTGCCATTTCTTCTCGACGTAGTGTTGAAGATGGCATTCATTCATCCTGTTGGAAGACTTGCAAGTCTATATCACGGGCTAGGAATCCATTGGATTCCAAAGCGGCATTTGGGTTAGGTCACGATATGCTCATATGAATCAATATCTATGAATATAAATGCATGCCCCTGATTTCCGAATAAAGGTACATTCAAGCCACGATACTGGGTCGATGCGTACTGAATGATCCTTGACATCACCTTGAGTAATTCCTTTTGAATATTCATGTTACCCTACCCTTTTTGTGTTGTTTGTTTGTTTGATTCTTTCTTGGTCTGCTTCTCGTTTGTTTCACAAACACGTCAGGCCATGCATCTCTCCGTTTGCTTCCAACAGAGAGTCATATAAGCTGACTCCCTTAAGATAGTGCTTCCAATCCCCTATGATTTCCTGCTTCCCTCTCCCATCTTTAGGGTTTTGATGTCCTCCTTGCTTTCTTCTTGTTTCTTCTTTTCCACTCATGCTCTTCTTGCATTTCCAATAAGGGTTTTCTTCTTTCCATTTCATCTTGCTGCTTATCCCTTCATAGGAGAATTCTCAACCTTTCTTTTAGGATAATTTTCGAACGGCTGAATTCGTTTAAGATTTGCAGGTCTGTGGCATTCTCTAGCTCTGCTGTTATTAGAAATGGTGGTTATGTGGCTTAGGCTACACTAGATGGCAGCATTTTGCCATTCAAGCTATGGTCTATGTCCTGGCACTCCTCCCTGTCCTGCAATATTGCTGCTGAGATAGCAGCTGAAACCCCTCTGGAGGTTCTCTTGTGACTATGTTGCTTTCCTCCAGGCGCATTTTAAATCACTGGGATGCTCATGAACTTTGTTGATTTGGATCATACAGCTGCTGCTAAGTCTATTGGGATTCCACCTCTTTTGGACGCTGTGTACTTCCTGAATTCGCCTAGATGATTCTATCTTGGCTTTCAGCAAGTTTCAGTCTGATTTTTCTACACATAACTTTTCAAACATTGTTTGTTTCTTTATCTCTTGCTTTTCCATCAAGGACTCTTGCGAATTTTAGTCTTTCATGCCTTGTCTTCAACCAGGATTCAACAGCAATGTTTTCATTGGTTTGCACTTGCTTTCCTATGTGTGCTTCTGACCGAGGGATTTGTGTTCCCCTGACTCCAAAGTCATTCACGCGTCCCTCTGCAATATCTCGTCTGCTTAGGACGGAATGTTAGCCCTGATATTTTCTCATCCACTGGGATTTCCGATATTATTTGGCTCGTCTTTAGGCTTTCTCTTCCCCTTTTCTGGTATTCTGCCTTTTGTGATTCTGAGACACTGTTGTTCTTCAGTGTTTCCCTCACCTCCATTTTCAATACTTGCTCTGGAGAGCGTTTTGCAGTCTAGTTGTCTGAAAGCTTATCTTTAGGGCCTTCAATCTCTTGGGAACTGAAAATGGTACTTCCTTTTCCTTTTACTGTATTTCTTCATCTCTACTGGTCAGGTAATTTCAGGTATCTAATGTAGACTTCTAGGGCTTGGTTAAGTGAAAACTTTAGACTCTTGGCTCTACACAATTGCATGGGATTTCTGTGAGGACAAATTTTCCTAGACATTGATGCCATGTCCTGTTCCTGTGTGTGTTGTCTGGTCTATCTCCAATTGCTGGTGTTGCCTTTGTTGTCATGAACACCCCATACTATTTCGATTAGGATAACCTCATTTTGATTACGCTTATCTCACAAATCTGAAAGAGCACAGGACCCTTCCTCTTGTGGAAGTGGAGCTTCTAAAGCTTCTCAGCTCTGCATTCTACTCTATGTTATTTTGGAGTGTTTCCAGAAGAGCAGAGTGTGAGTGCGTTTGTGCTTTGTAGTGCCACGGGAATGTCCCACTGAAACCAGTTCTTCCAAGAGCTTCTCTGTCTACAGAAACACCAGTGGAAGCATATCTATGGATGTCACACATCAGGGCCTGCTGGAATGATCCCGCAGCCCGAACTTGGTGTCCTCGCTGCCGAACCGTGCCGGTGCCATCCAAAATGTAGCATCCGCTTTTGAGAGATAAACTGAAGGAAATCCTTCCTCTTCTCACGCTGTGGTCTTGGACCACACTTCCTTGTCCTCTCATCCTTGTGGCACGGGTGCACGAAGGCAACCACAGAGCTGTTGCACATCCTGTGCCTCAAACCAAACCATAATCACAGCCCAGGTTATGAATGTAGCAGATCCTAAGGCTTTTCATTCTGAATTCAAACCCAAGGCCCCCTGGATCACTCAGACCCGATGCACAATATCTCTGATTCAGCCCCACACATGCTCTATTCGCAAAATGCCAAATTGGTCTCTGGTCCTGCCGATGCACTGGGTGTGGCCATGGGACATATCGATAATTTCAACTGCGCGCGCCAGAGTGGTTGCTTGCTCATTGGGGTCACAGTTCGGTTTGCTCTCTTGATAGGACCCACCACATCCAACAACGCACTCCAGATCCCTGAGACTCAGCATGTGCCATCATCCGTAGCCCTATCCCTCCCTGAACGCTGCCTCTACTACCTCAAATTTGGCAGCTCGGATCTCGGTCTCAGAATCAACTGTGGGGATATTTTGCACTGGATTCTTTGAGTTCTGTCAGCCAAGCATCTGCTGTGCACTCTTCTAACACTCAGCGCATCACCTTCAATCCCATGTCTCCTGTCCGCTTGAGAGTGTGCGTCCAAGTTAAAGAGAGTTTCACCTTTACTGCTCCATCAACAGGGCTCAGACCATGCACTGGTATCCATTCCCTGCTTTTCCTTCTCCTGCTTCCAGGTGTTCTGAGGCCTCATCCTGTCTTTGGAAGTAACAGACCTCTCTTCGGCAAGTGTCCTGTGCCAAGGGCTGGGTGAGTGGATGTTTCCATTGCTGTGTTCATGGGAGCGAGTGAGCGCAGGTTGCACTGCTTCTCTGTCAACTGGGCATTGATGAATCAACACTTTCCAGATACATTTCACAGAAATGTGATTTTTTTTATCTCTTTGTTTCTATACAGCCGTGGTGGGAGGGATTGTCCGAAGACTCCAGTTTTGACATTGTGTTGATCTCTCATTTGCAGTCTTTAAAAATTTAATAGAATTTATATAAATGTTTTGGGAGTTATACGAAAATGAAGTTAGTTTCTGAAACATACTAAATCGACCTAGAAGCCAGACTTGTCAATTTCGGTAACATTTTGTCAGCTCTAAGGAAAACATAGACAGATAGAATGCAAACTAGCAGTCCGAACTGTTAAAGGGGTCATGTCAACTCTTTACTGTGGAAGCCTCCGAAACCAACAGGACCCTTGAAATAACTAATGGAAACATGAAATAACCCCCAAGCTTGGATTCACTTGTGCATGTGGTGCCCTTTACTCCCGATGACACCTACTGGTCAATGTTGGCATTTCAAGGTGTAACATCCCTCTCAAGGAAAATACAAGAGAAAACGAACTAAATATATACATTTAGCTTTGAATCCAAAGAACCTAGAGGCATTATAGCTATGAGAACCCTGCTGCAGCTCTGCTAGGCTACTGAGAACCAGGTGTTCTTCTATCAGTGATGAGAACGCTTAATCATCCGATCATGTTGGGTAAAGCACTTGAATGCAACCAAGTCTGCAGCCCCATGATAGATTGCCCCCGGGGGCTTGACTCAATTGAAAGACGGTCCACATAAGCTGTGTCTTTCATGTCATTGGCGACTTTTACAGTTCAGTTCACTATCTGACTTCTAATATTTACCTTGACTGTCTTGAAAAACGGAGGCCTAATACATATTCAAGTTCAGTCAAGGATTCCCCTCACTTACCACACTCCCTTCACCCCAGAGAAGACATAAACCCAGCATTTGCTGAATCTAGCGGAAGGCCATCGTTTCTTTGTGGGAGCTAAGTATTCAATTCCTATCTATTTCATACGAGAGTATTTGACCTTTATGGGGTTCCCTGTTGTTCACAGAGGATGAAGCTAGAGGAACTCTGATTCTAGGAGGGGCTTGCTCTTCTCTTACTGGCTTCATTGCAGCTCAGGTACTGATCCCTCAAAATGGATGCCTGAGTGGAGGGGAGGGAAGAGCAAGTGCTTGATAGCTAGGCCCAAACCTGGGAAAAGGCTTACCTGGGCTTGGTGCACTTTGATCTGAATGGCTTGGAATTGCCCCTTGGGTCGTGTGGATTATCTGACCTCTTTCAAGAACATGAGCGTTTTTATCATCTCTGCCATCTCTTCTCTTTAGACGTCAGGGATCTTGGACCCGTTCTTGGAGTAGAGAATTGAGGAACTTCCTCCAGACCACGGTGGCCCTCCGTATGTTTCTGCTAGTATCAGCGAGGTTCAATATGTCTCATGAATGCCTTTCGAGCCTGCTATCCTCTACAGCTGTCTCCAGGCCAGTATTCTCTATTGTAGCAGAACATCTCTCATCAATGTGTTCGCATCTCTCCTCAATCCGTGCAGCCACATTTTCGGCCAGCTTCTCTTCGTGTCTCCCATAAAGTCGACTTCAACAGGACTGGGTAAGTCTGAAAGGACCTCGGAGCCTCTCCAGTAAGCTGAAGACAGGCAGATCTTCCACTGTCTGCCCTTTCAGGTTCTGGAAACTGACCCGTGAACTCAGGTCTTTGGGCAGCAGCAGTATCTCGAACTGACACAGCTTCCCGGACCAAAGAACTAAGCCAAGCTCCACAGAGGGCGGCAGCCCCTCCATCGCACTGATCCACCCACAGAACTCTGCCCGGTTACCTAGGATCCACCAGCCACAACAAGCCTCGCGGTACACAACATCATTCCACCTGGAATCCAACCGCTAACTGCCATCCCCAGTGGCTGCTGCATCTTGTCAGTGTTGGGGGAGGGGCTGCATCCGACGAGAGGTTCCTAAGGTAAATGTGATTCTACCCACTAGCTTCCCATGGGCCTTTGTTCTTCCCTCTTTCCTTTTGTTCAGATCTGTATGCACTGTAGCAACGGAGGGAAGTGTGTCCATTTTCAGTTGAATGTTTCACACGTCTTTAAACTTTCTAACAGTTCACAGTACACAGAGACCCACTAAGGGAAACTATTGTTCCTGTAATATGGGCACACCCGCAATACATAGCCGTCGGTTGATTTCTGCTGAAACACCCGCATTCACGGGACATCTATCCCTTTGTTTCAAGGGGGCTGGAATTCCTAGGAATGATACAATCCCCAATGTGCACTTTACTGCCTGTCTCTTTTGATCTTAGTACACTTTTGCGGAGCTACTTTTCCTTGTTATAGGCTTGTGCCATTTCTTCTCGACATAGTGTAGAATATGGCATTCATTCATCCTGTTGGAAGACTTGCAAGTCTATATCACGGACTAGGAATCCATTGTATTCCAAATCGGCATTTGGGTTAGGTCACGATATGCTCCTATGAATCAATATTTACGAATATAAATGCACGCCTCTGATTTCCGAATACAGGTGTGCTGAGTACATTCAAGCCGCGATACTGGGTCGATGCGTACTGAATGATCCTTGACATCACCTTGAGTAATTTCTTTTGAATATTCATGTTACCCTACTCTATTTGTGTTGTTTGTTTGTTTGATTCTTTCTTGGTCTGCTTCTCGTTTGTTTCGCAAACACATCAGGCCATGCATCTCTCCGTTTGCTTCCAACAGAGAGTCACATATGCTGACTCCCTTAAGATAGTGCTTCCAATCCCCTATGATTTCCTGCTTCCCTCTCCCATCTTTAGGGTTTTGATGTCCTCCTTGCCTTCTTCTTGTTTCTTCTTTTCCACTCATGCTCTTCTTGCATTTCCAATAAGGGTTTTCTTCTTTCCATTTCATCTTGCTGCTTATCCCTTCAGGGGAGAATTCTCAACCTTTCTTTTAGGATAAGTTTCGAACTGCTGAATTCGTTTAAGATTTGCAGGTCTGTGGCATTCTCTAGCTCTGCTGTTATTAGAAATGGTGGTCATGTGGCTTAGGCTACCCTAGATGGCAGCATTTTGCCATTCAAGCTATGGTCTATGTCCTGGCACTCCTCCCTGTCCTGCAATATTGCTGCTGAGATAGCAGCTGAAACCCCTCTGGAGGTTCCCTTGTGACTCTGTTGCTTTCCTCCAGGTGCATTTTAAATCACTGGGATGCTCATGAACTTTGTTGATTTGGATCATACAGCTGCTGCTAAGTCTATTGGGATTCCACCTCTTTTGGACGCTGTGTACTTCCTGAATTCGCCTAGATGATTCTATCTTGGCTTTCAGCAAGTTTCAGTCTGATTTTTCTACACATCACTTTTCAAACATTGTTTGTTTCTTTATCTCTTGCTTTTCCATCTGGGACTCTTTCGAATTTTAGTATTTCATGCCTTGTCTTCAACCAGGATTCAACAGCAATGCTTTCATTGGTTTGCACTTGCTTTCCTATGTGTGCTTCTGACCGAGGGATTTCTGTTCCCCTGTCTTCAAAGTCATTCACGCGTCCCTCTGCAAAATCGAGTCTGCTTAGTTCGGAATGTTAGCCCTGATATTTTCTCATCCACTGAGTTTTCTGATATTATTTGGCTCGTCTTTAGGCTTTCTCTTCCCCTTTTCTGGTATTCTGCCTTTTGTGATTCTGAGACACTGTTGTTCTTCTGTGATTCCCTCACCTCCATTTTCAATACTTGCTCTGGAGAGCGTTTTGCAGTCTAGTTGTCTGAAAGCTTATCTTTAGGGACTTCAATTTCTTTGGATCTGAAAATGGTACTTCTTTTCCTTTTACTGTATTTCTTCATCTCTACTGGTCAGGTAATTTCAGGTATCTAATGTAGACTTCTAGGGCTTGGTTAAGTGAAAACTTTAGACTCTTTGCTCTACACAGTTGCATGGGATTTCTGTGAGGACAAATTTTCCTAGACATTGATGCCATGTCCTGTTCCTGTGTGTGTTGTCTGGTCTATCTCCAATTGCTGGTGTTGCCTTTGTTGTGATGAACCCCCCATACTATTTCGATTAGGATAACCTCATTTTGATTACGCTTATCTCACAAATCTGAAAGAGCACAGGACACTTCCTCTGGTGGAAATGGAGCTTCTAAAGGTTCTCAGCTCTGCATTCTACTCTATGTTATTTTGGAGTGTTTCCAGAAGAGCAGAGTGTGAGTGCGCTTGTGCTTTGTAGTGCCACGGTAATGTCCCACTGAAACCAGTTCTTCCAAGAGCTTCTCTGTCTACAGAAACACCAGTGGAAGCATATCTATGGATGTCACACATCAGGGCCTGCTGGAATGATCCCGCAGCCCGAACTTGGTGTCCTCGCTGCCGAACCGTGCCGGTGCCATCCAAAATGTAGCATCCGCTTTTGAGAGATAAACTGAAGGAAATCCTTCCTCTTCTCACGCTGTGGTCTTGGACCACACTTCCTTGTCCTCTCATCCTTGTGGCACGGGTGCACAAAGGCAACCACAGAGCTGTTGCACATCCTGTGCCTCAAACCAAACCATAATCACAGCCCAGGTTATGAATGTAGCAGATCCTAAGGCTTTTCATTCTGAATTCAAACCCAAGGCCCCCTGGATCCCTCAGACCCGATGCACAATATCTCTGATTCAGCCCCACACATGCTCTATTGGCAAAATGCCAAATTGGTCTCTGGTCCTGCAGATGCACTGGGTGTGGCCATGGGACATATCGATAATTTCAACTGCGCGCGCCAGGGTGGTTGCTTGCTCATTGGGGTCACAGGTCGGTTTGCTCTCTTGATAGGACCCACCACATCCAACAACGCACTCCAGATCCCTGAGACTCAGCGTGTGCCATCATCCGGAGCCCTATCCCTCCCTGAACGCTGCCTCTGCTACCTCAAATTTGGCAGCTCGGATCTCGGTCTCAGAATCAACTGTGGGGATATTTTGCACTGGATTCTTTGAGTTCTGTCAGCCAAGCATCTGCTGTGCACTCTTCTAACACTCAGCGCATCACCTTCAATCCCATGTCTCCTGTCCGCTTGAGAGTGTGCGTCCAAGTTAAAGAGAGTTTCACCTTTACTGCTCCATCAACAGGGCTCAGACCATGCACTGGTATCCATTCCCTGCTTTTCCTTCTCCTGCTTCCAGGTGTTCTGAGGCCTCATCCTGTCTTTGGAAGTAACAGACCTCTCTTCGGCAAGTGTCCTGTGCCAAGGGCTGGGTGAGTGGATGTTTCCATTGCTGTGTTCATGGGAGCGAGTGAGCGCAGGTTGCACTGCTTCTCTGTCAACTGGGCATCGATGAATCAACACTTTCCAGATACATTTCACAGAATTGTGATTTTTTTTTATCTCTTGGTTTCTATACAGCCGTGGTGGGAGGGATTGTCCGAAGACTCCAGTTGTGACATTGTGTTGATCTCTCATTTGCAGTCTTTAAAAATTTAATAGAATTTATATAAATGTTTTGGGAGTTATACGAAAATGAATTTAGTTTCTGAAACATACTAAATCGACCTAGAAGCCAGACTTGTCAATTTCGGTAACATTTTGTCAGCTCTAAGGAAAACATAGACAGATAGAATGCAAACTAGCAGTCCGAACTGTTAAAGGGGTCATGTCAACTCTTTACTGTGGAAGCCTCCGAAACCAACAGGAACCATGAAATAACTAATGGAAACATGAAATAACCCCCAAGCTTGGATTCACTTGTGCATGTGGTGCCCTTTACTCCCAATGACACCTACTGGTCAATGTTGGCATTTCAAGGTGTAACATCCCTCTCAAGGAAAATACAAGAGAAAACGAACTAAATATATACATTTAGCTTTGAATCCAAAGAACCTAGAGGCATTATAGCTATGAGAACCCTGCTGCAGCTCTGCTAGGCTTCTGAGAACCAGGTGTTCTTCTATCAGTGATGAGAACGCTTAATCATCCGATCATGTTGGGTAAAGCACTTGAATGCAACCAAGTCTGCACCCCCATGATAGATTGCCCCCGGGGGCTTGACTCAACTGAAAGACGGTCCACATAAGCTGTGTCTTTCATGTCATTGGCGACTTTTACAGTTCCGTTCACTATCTGACTTCTAATATGTACCTAGACTGTCTTGAAAAACGGAGGCCTAATACAGATTCAAGTTCAGTCAAAGATCCCCCTCACTTACCACACTCCCTTCACCCCAGAGAAGACATAAACCCAGCATTTGCTGAATCTAGCGGAAGGCCATCGTTTCTTTGTGGGAGCTAAGTATTCAATTCCTATCTATTTCATACGAGAGTATTTGACCTTTATGGGGTTCCCTGTTGTTCACAGAGGATGAAGCTAGAGGAACTCTGATTCTAGGAGGGGCTTGCTCTTCTCTTACTGGCTTCATTGCAGCTCAGGTACTGATCCCTCAAAATGGATGCCTGAGTGGAGGGGAGGGAAGAGCAAGTGCTTGATAGCTAGGCCCAAACCTGGGAAAAGGCTTACCTGGGCTTGGTGCACTTTGATCTGAATGGCTTGGAATTGCCCCTTGGGTCGTGTGGATTATCTGACCTCTTTCAAGAACATGAGCGTTTTTATCATCTCTGCCATCACTTCTCTTTAGACGTCAGGGATCTTGGACCCGTTCTTGGAGCAGAGAATTGAGGAACTTCCTCCAGTCCACGGTGGCCCTCCCTAAGTTTCTGCTAGTATCAGCGAGGTTCAATATGTCTCATGAATGCCTTTCGAGCCTGCTATCCTCTACAGCTGTCTCCAGGCCAGTATTCTCTATTGTAGCAGAACATCTCTCATCAATGTGTTCGCATCTCTCCTCAATCCGTGCAGCCACATTTTCGGCCAGCTTCTCTTCGTGTCT
The DNA here is from genome assembly GCF_048564905.1 of Vicugna pacos. NCBI lineage: Eukaryota > Metazoa > Chordata > Mammalia > Artiodactyla > Camelidae > Vicugna > Vicugna pacos. The sequence continues at coordinate 62,440 of NW_027328735.1, forward strand.
CCCATAAAGTCGACTTCAACAGGACTGGGCAAGTCTGAAAGGACCTCGGAGCCTCTCCAGTAAGCTGAAGAGAGGCAGATCTTCCACTGTCTGCCCTTTCAGGTTCTGGAAACTGACCCGTGAACTCAGGTCTTTGGGCAGCAGCAGTATCTCCAACTGACACAGCTTCCCGGAACAAAGACCTAAGCCAAGCTCCACAGAGGGCGGCAGCCCCTCCATCGCACTGATCCACCCACAGAACTCTGCCCGGTTACCTAGGATCCACCAGCCACAACAAGCCTCGCGGTACACACCAACATTCCACCTGGAATCCAACCGCTAACTGCCATCCCCAATGGCTGCTGCATCTTGTCAGTGTTGGGGGAGGGGCTGCATCCGACGAGAGGTTCCTAAGGTAAACGTGATTCTACCCACTAGCGTCCCATGGGCCTTTGTTCTTCCCTCTTTCCTTTTGTTCAGATCTGTATGCACTGTAGCAACGGAGGGAAGTGTGTCCATTTTCAGTTGAATGTTTCACACGTCTTTAAACTTTCTAACAGTTCACAGTACACAGAGACCCAGTAAGGGAAACTATTGTTCCTGTAATATGGGCACACCCGCAATACATAGCCGTCGGTTGATTTCTGCTGAAACACCCGCATTCACGGGACATCTATCCATTTGTTTCAAGGGGGCTGGAATTCCTAGGAATGATACAATCCCCAATGTGCACTTTACTGCCTGTCTCTTTTGATCTTAGTACACTTTTGCGGAGCTATTTTCCTTGTTATAGGCTTGTGCCATTTCTTCTCGACGTAGTGTAGAAGATGGCATTCATTCATCCTGTTGGAAGACTTGCAAGTCTATATCACGGACTAGGAATCCATTGGATTCCTAAGCGGCATTTGGGTTAGGTCACGATATGCTCATATGAATCAATATTTACGAATATAAATGCACGCCTCTGATTTCCAAATACAGGTACTTTCAAGCCGCGATACTGGGTCGATGCGTACTGAGTGATCCTTGACATCACCTTGAGTAATTTCTTTTGAATATTCATGTTACCCTACCCTTATTGTGTTGTTTGTTTGTTTGATTCTTTCTTGGTCTGCTTCTCGTTTGTTTCGCAAACACGTCAGGCCATGCATCTCTCCGTTTGCTTCCAACAGAGAGTCATATAAGCTGACTCCCTTAAGATAGTGCTTCCAATCCCCTATGATTTCCTGCTTCCCTCTCCCATCTTTAGGGTTTTGATGTCCTCCTTGCCTTCTTCTTGTTTCTTCTTTTCCACTCATGCTCTTCTTGCATTTCCAATAAGGGTTTTCTTCTTTCCATTTCATCTTGCTGCTTATCCCTTCAGGGGAGAATTCTCAACCTTTCTTTTAGGATAAGTTTCGAACTGCTGAATTCTTTTAAGATTTGCAGGTCTGTGGCATTCTCTAGCTCTGCTGTTATTAGAAATGGTGGTCATGTGGCATAGGCTACCCTAGATGGCAGCATTTTGCCATTCAAGCTATGGTCTATGTCCTGGCACTCCTCCCTGTCCTGCAATATTGCTGCTGAGATAGCAGCTGAAACCCCTCTGGAGGTTCTCTTGTGACTATGTTGCTTTCCTCCAGGCGCATTTTAAATCACTGGGATGCTCATGAACTTTGTTGATTTGGATCATACAGCTGCTGCTAAGTCTATTGGGATTCCACCTCTTTTGGACGCTGTGTACTTCCTGAATTCGCCTAGATGATTCTATCTTGGCTTTCAGCAAGTTTCAGTCTGATTTTTCTACACATCACTTTTCAAACATTGTTTGTTTCTTTATCTCTTGCTTTTCCATCTGGGACTCTTGCAAATTTTAGTCTTTCATGCCTTGTCTTCAACCAGGATTCAACAGCAATGTTTTCATTGGTTTGCACTTGCTTTCCTATGTGTGCTTCTGACCGAGGGATTTGTGTTCCCCTGTCTTCAAAGTCATTCACGTGTCCCTCTGCAATATCTCGTCTGCTTAGGACGGAATGTTAGCCCTGATATTTTCTCATCCACTGGGTTTTCCGATATTATTTGGCTCGTCTTTAGGCTTTCTCTTCCCCTTTTCTGGTATTCTGCCTTTTGTGATTCTGAGACACTGTTGTTCTTCAGTGTTTCCCTCACCTCCATTTTCAATACTTGCTCTGGAGAGCGTTTTGCAGTCTAGTTGTCTGAAAGCTTATCTTTAGGGCCTTCAATCTCTTGGGAACTGAAAATGGTACTTCCTTTTCCTTTTACTGTATTTCTTCATCTCTACTGGTCAGGTAATTTCAGGTATCTAATGTAGACTTCTAGGGCTTGGTTAAGTGAAAACTTTAGACTCTTTGCTCTACACAGTTGCATGGGATTTCTGTGAGGACAAATTTTCCTAGACATTGATGCCATGTCCTGTTCCTGTGTGTGTTGTCTGGTCTATCTCCAATTGCTGGTGTTGCCTTTGTTGTGATGAACCCCCCATACTATTTCGATTAGGATAACCTCATTTTGATTACGCTTATCTCACAAATCTGAAAGAGCACAGGACACTTCCTCTGGTGGAAATGGAGCTTCTAAAGGTTCTCAGCTCTGCATTCTACTCTATGTTATTTTGGAGTGTTTCCAGAAGAGCAGAGTGTGAGTGCGCTTGTGCTTTGTAGTGCCACGGTAATGTCCCACTGAAACCAGTTCTTCCAAGAGCTTCTCTGTCTACAGAAACACCAGTGGAAGCATATCTATGGATGTCACACATCAGGGCCTGCTGGAATGATCCCGCAGCCCGAACTTGGTGTCCTCGCTGCCGAACCGTGCCGGTGCCATCCAAAATGTAGCATCCGCTTTTGAGAGATAAACTGAAGGAAATCCTTCCTCTTCTCACGCTGTGGTCTTGGACCACACTTCCTTGTCCTCTCATCCTTGTGGCACGGGTGCACAAAGGCAACCACAGAGCTGTTGCACATCCTGTGCCTCAAACCAAACCATAATCACAGCCCAGGTTATGAATGTAGCAGATCCTAAGGCTTTTCATTCTGAATTCAAACCCAAGGCCCCCTGGATCCCTCAGACCCGATGCACAATATCTCTGATTCAGCCCCACACATGCTCTATTGGCAAAATGCCAAATTGGTCTCTGGTCCTGCAGATGCACTGGGTGTGGCCATGGGACATATCGATAATTTCAACTGCGCGCGCCAGGGTGGTTGCTTGCTCATTGGGGTCACAGGTCGGTTTGCTCTCTTGATAGGACCCACCACATCCAACAACGCACTCCAGATCCCTGAGACTCAGCGTGTGCCATCATCCGGAGCCCTATCCCTCCCTGAACGCTGCCTCTGCTACCTCAAATTTGGCAGCTCGGATCTCGGTCTCAGAATCAACTGTGGGGATATTTTGCACTGGATTCTTTGAGTTCTGTCAGCCAAGCATCTGCTGTGCACTCTTCTAACACTCAGCGCATCACCTTCAATCCCATGTCTCCTGTCCGCTTGAGAGTGTGCGTCCAAGTTAAAGAGAGTTTCACCTTTACTGCTCCATCAACAGGGCTCAGACCATGCACTGGTATCCATTCCCTGCTTTTCCTTCTCCTGCTTCCAGGTGTTCTGAGGCCTCATCCTGTCTTTGGAAGTAACAGACCTCTCTTCGGCAAGTGTCCTGTGCCAAGGGCTGGGTGAGTGGATGTTTCCATTGCTGTGTTCATGGGAGCGAGTGAGCGCAGGTTGCACTGCTTCTCTGTCAACTGGGCATCGATGAATCAACACTTTCCAGATACATTTCACAGAATTGTGATTTTTTTTTATCTCTTGGTTTCTATACAGCCGTGGTGGGAGGGATTGTCCGAAGACTCCAGTTGTGACATTGTGTTGATCTCTCATTTGCAGTCTTTAAAAATTTAATAGAATTTATATAAATGTTTTGGGAGTTATACGAAAATGAATTTAGTTTCTGAAACATACTAAATCGACCTAGAAGCCAGACTTGTCAATTTCGGTAACATTTTGTCAGCTCTAAGGAAAACATAGACAGATAGAATGCAAACTAGCAGTCCGAACTGTTAAAGGGGTCATGTCAACTCTTTACTGTGGAAGCCTCCGAAACCAACAGGAACCATGAAATAACTAATGGAAACATGAAATAACCCCCAAGCTTGGATTCACTTGTGCATGTGGTGCCCTTTACTCCCAATGACACCTACTGGTCAATGTTGGCATTTCAAGGTGTAACATCCCTCTCAAGGAAAATACAAGAGAAAACGAACTAAATATATACATTTAGCTTTGAATCCAAAGAACCTAGAGGCATTATAGCTATGAGAACCCTGCTGCAGCTCTGCTAGGCTTCTGAGAACCAGGTGTTCTTCTATCAGTGATGAGAACGCTTAATCATCCGATCATGTTGGGTAAAGCACTTGAATGCAACCAAGTCTGCACCCCCATGATAGATTGCCCCCGGGGGCTTGACTCAACTGAAAGACGGTCCACATAAGCTGTGTCTTTCATGTCATTGGCGACTTTTACAGTTCCGTTCACTATCTGACTTCTAATATGTACCTAGACTGTCTTGAAAAACGGAGGCCTAATACAGATTCAAGTTCAGTCAAAGATCCCCCTCACTTACCACACTCCCTTCACCCCAGAGAAGACATAAACCCAGCATTTGCTGAATCTAGCGGAAGGCCATCGTTTCTTTGTGGGAGCTAAGTATTCAATTCCTATCTATTTCATACGAGAGTATTTGACCTTTATGGGGTTCCCTGTTGTTCACAGAGGATGAAGCTAGAGGAACTCTGATTCTAGGAGGGGCTTGCTCTTCTCTTACTGGCTTCATTGCAGCTCAGGTACTGATCCCTCAAAATGGATGCCTGAGTGGAGGGGAGGGAAGAGCAAGTGCTTGATAGCTAGGCCCAAACCTGGGAAAAGGCTTACCTGGGCTTGGTGCACTTTGATCTGAATGGCTTGGAATTGCCCCTTGGGTCGTGTGGATTATCTGACCTCTTTCAAGAACATGAGCGTTTTTATCATCTCTGCCATCACTTCTCTTTAGACGTCAGGGATCTTGGACCCGTTCTTGGAGCAGAGAATTGAGGAACTTCCTCCAGTCCACGGTGGCCCTCCCTAAGTTTCTGCTAGTATCAGCGAGGTTCAATATGTCTCATGAATGCCTTTCGAGCCTGCTATCCTCTACAGCTGTCTCCAGGCCAGTATTCTCTATTGTAGCAGAACATCTCTCATCAATGTGTTCGCATCTCTCCTCAATCCGTGCAGCCACATTTTCGGCCAGCTTCTCTTCGTGTCTCCCATAAAGTCGACTTCAACAGGACTGGGCAAGTCTGAAAGGACCTCGGAGCCTCTCCAGTAAGCTGAAGAGAGGCAGATCTTCCACTGTCTGCCCTTTCAGGTTCTGGAAACTGACCCGTGAACTCAGGTCTTTGGGCAGCAGCAGTATCTCCAACTGACACAGCTTCCCGGAACAAAGACCTAAGCCAAGCTCCACAGAGGGCGGCAGCCCCTCCATCGCACTGATCCACCCACAGAACTCTGCCCGGTTACCTAGGATCCACCAGCCACAACAAGCCTCGCGGTACACACCAACATTCCACCTGGAATCCAACCGCTAACTGCCATCCCCAATGGCTGCTGCATCTTGTCAGTGTTGGGGGAGGGGCTGCATCCGACGAGAGGTTCCTAAGGTAAACGTGATTCTACCCACTAGCGTCCCATGGGCCTTTGTTCTTCCCTCTTTCCTTTTGTTCAGATCTGTATGCACTGTAGCAACGGAGGGAAGTGTGTCCATTTTCAGTTGAATGTTTCACACGTCTTTAAACTTTCTAACAGTTCACAGTACACAGAGACCCAGTAAGGGAAACTATTGTTCCTGTAATATGGGCACACCCGCAATACATAGCCGTCGGTTGATTTCTGCTGAAACACCCGCATTCACGGGACATCTATCCATTTGTTTCAAGGGGGCTGGAATTCCTAGGAATGATACAATCCCCAATGTGCACTTTACTGCCTGTCTCTTTTGATCTTAGTACACTTTTGCGGAGCTATTTTCCTTGTTATAGGCTTGTGCCATTTCTTCTCGACGTAGTGTAGAAGATGGCATTCATTCATCCTGTTGGAAGACTTGCAAGTCTATATCACGGACTAGGAATCCATTGGATTCCTAAGCGGCATTTGGGTTAGGTCACGATATGCTCATATGAATCAATATTTACGAATATAAATGCACGCCTCTGATTTCCAAATACAGGTACTTTCAAGCCGCGATACTGGGTCGATGCGTACTGAGTGATCCTTGACATCACCTTGAGTAATTTCTTTTGAATATTCATGTTACCCTACCCTTTTTGTGTTGTTTGTTTGTTTGATTCTTTCTTGGTCTGCTTCTCGTTTGTTTCGCAAACACGTCAGGCCATGCATCTCTCCGTTTGCTTCCAACAGAGAGTCATATAAGCTGACTCCCTTAAGATAGTGCTTCCAATCCCCTATGATTTCCTGCTTCCCTCTCCCATCTTTAGGGTTTTGATGTCCTCCTTGCCTTCTTCTTGTTTCTTCTTTTCCACTCATGCTCTTCTTGCATTTCCAATAAGGGTTTTCTTCTTTCCATTTCATCTTGCTGCTTATCCCTTCAGGGGAGAATTCTCAACCTTTCTTTTAGGATAAGTTTCGAACTGCTGAATTCTTTTAAGATTTGCAGGTCTGTGGCATTCTCTAGCTCTGCTGTTATTAGAAATGGTGGTCATGTGGCATAGGCTACCCTAGATGGCAGCATTTTGCCATTCAAGCTATGGTCTATGTCCTGGCACTCCTCCCTGTCCTGCAATATTGCTGCTGAGATAGCAGCTGAAACCCCTCTGGAGGTTCTCTTGTGACTATGTTGCTTTCCTCCAGGCGCATTTTAAATCACTGGGATGCTCATGAACTTTGTTGATTTGGATCATACAGCTGCTGCTAAGTCTATTGGGATTCCACCTCTTTTGGACGCTGTGTACTTCCTGAATTCGCCTAGATGATTCTATCTTGGCTTTCAGCAAGTTTCAGTCTGATTTTTCTACACATCACTTTTCAAACATTGTTTGTTTCTTTATCTCTTGCTTTTCCATCTGGGACTCTTGCAAATTTTAGTCTTTCATGCCTTGTCTTCAACCAGGATTCAACAGCAATGTTTTCATTGGTTTGCACTTGCTTTCCTATGTGTGCTTCTGACCGAGGGATTTGTGTTCCCCTGTCTTCAAAGTCATTCACGTGTCCCTCTGCAATATCTCGTCTGCTTAGGACGGAATGTTAGCCCTGATATTTTCTCATCCACTGGGTTTTCCGATATTATTTGGCTCGTCTTTAGGCTTTCTCTTCCCCTTTTCTGGTATTCTGCCTTTTGTGATTCTGAGACACTGTTGTTCTTCAGTGTTTCCCTCACCTCCATTTTCAATACTTGCTCTGGAGAGCGTTTTGCAGTCTAGTTGTCTGAAAGCTTATCTTTAGGGCCTTCAATCTCTTGGGAACTGAAAATGGTACTTCCTTTTCCTTTTACTGTATTTCTTCATCTCTACTGGTCAGGTAATTTCAGGTATCTAATGTAGACTTCTAGGGCTTGGTTAAGTGAAAACTTTAGACTCTTGGCTCTACACAATTGCATGGGATTTCTGTGAGGACAAATTTTCCTAGACATTGATGCCATGTCCAGTTCCTGTGTGTGTTGTCTGGTCTATCTCCAATTGCTGGTGTTGCCTTTGTTGTGATAAACCCCCCATACTATTTCGATTAGGATAACCTCATTTTGATTACGCTTATCTCACAAATCTGAAAGAGCACAGGACACTTCCTCTGGTGGAAATGGAGATTCTAAACTTCTCAGCTCTGCATTCTACTCTATGTTATTTTGGAGTGTTTCCAGAAGAGCAGAGTGTGAGTGCGCTTGTGCTTTGTACTGCCACGGTAATGTCCCACTGAAACCAGTTCTTCCAAGAGCTTCTCTGTCTACAGAAACACCAGTGGAAGCATATCTATGGATGTCACACATCAGGGCCTGCTGGAATGATCCCGCAGCCCGAACTTGGTGTCCTCGCTGCCGAACCGTGCCGGTGCCATCCAAAATGTAGCATCCGCTTTTGAGAGATAAACTGAAGGAAATCCTTCCTCTTCTCACGCTGTGGTCTTGGACCACACTTCCTTGTCCTCTCATCCTTGTGGCACGGGTGCACGAAGGCAACCACAGAGCTGTTGCACATCCTGTGCCTCAAACCAAACCATAATCACAGCCCAGGTTATGAATGTAGCAGATCCTAAGGCTTTTCATTCTGAATTCAAACCCAAGGCCCCCTGGATCCCTCAGACCCGATGCACAATATCTCTCATTCAGCCCCACACATGCTCTATTGGCAAAATGCCAAATTGGTCTCTGGTCCTGCAGATGCACTGGGTGTGGCCATGGGACATATCGATAATTTCAACTGCGCGCGCCAGGGTGGTTGCTTGCTCATTGGGGTCACAGGTCGGTTTGCTCTCTTGATAGGACCCACCACATCCAACAACGCACTCCAGATCCCTGAGACTCAGCGTGTGCCATCATCCGGAGCCCTATCCCTCCCTGAACGCTGCCTCTGCTACCTCAAATTTGGCAGCTCGGATCTCGGTCTCAGAATCAACTGTGGGGATATTTTGCACTGGATTCTTTGAGTTCTGTCAGCCAAGCATCTGCTGTGCACTCTTCTAACACTCAGCGCATCACCTTCAATCCCATGTCTCCTGTCCGCTTGAGAGTGTGCGTCCAAGTTAAAGAGAGTTTCACCTTTACTGCTCCATCAACAGGGCTCAGACCATGCACTGGTATCCATTCCCTGCTTTTCCTTCTCCTGCTTCCAGGTGTTCTGAGGCCTCATCCTGTCTTTGGAAGTAACAGACCTCTCTTCGGCAAGTGTCCTGTGCCAAGGGCTGGGTGAGTGGATGTTTCCATTGCTGTGTTCATGGGAGCGAGTGAGCGCAGGTTGCACTGCTTCTCTGTCAACTGGGCATCGATGAATCAACACTTTCCAGATACATTTCACAGAATTGTGATTTTTTTTTATCTCTTGGTTTCTATACAGCCGTGGTGGGAGGGATTGTCCGAAGACTCCAGTTGTGACATTGTGTTGATCTCTCATTTGCAGTCTTTAAAAATTTAATAGAATTTATATAAATGTTTTGGGAGTTATACGAAAATGAAGTTAGTTTCTGAAACATACTAAATCGACCTAGAAGCCAGACTTGTCAATTTCGGTAACATTTTGTCAGCTCTAAGGAAAACATAGACAGATAGAATGCAAACTAGCAGTCCGAACTGTTAAAGGGGTCATGTCAACTCTTTACTGTGGAAGCCTCCGAAACCAACAGGAACCATGAAATAACTAATGGAAACATGAAATAACCCCCAAGCTTGGATTCACTTGTGCATGAGGTGACCTTTACTCCCGATGACACCTACTGGTCAATGTTGGCATTTCAAGGTGTAACATCCCTCTCAAGGAAAATACAAGAGAAAACGAACTAAATATATACATTTAGCTTTGAATCCAAAGAACCTAGAGGCATTATAGGTATGAGAACCCTGCTGCAGCTATGCTAGGCTACTGAGAACCAGGTGTTCTTCTATCAGTGATGAGAACGCTTAATCATCCGATCATGTTGGGTAAAGCACTTGAATGCAACCAAGTCTGCACCCCCATGATCGATTGCCCCCGGGGGCTTGACTCAATTGAAAGACGGTCCACATAAGCTGTGTCTTTCATGTCATTGGCGACTTTCACAGTTCCGTTCACTATCTGACTTCTAATATTTACCTAGACTGTCTTGAAAAATGGAGGCCTAATACAGATTCAAGTTCAGTCAAAGATTCCCCTCACTTACCACACTCCCTTCACCCCAGAGAAGACATAAACCCAGCATTTGCTGAATCTAGCGGAAGGCCATCGTTTCTTTGTGGGAGCTAAGTATTCAATTCCTATCTATTTCATACGAGAGTATTTGACCTTTATGGGGTTCCCTGTTGTTCACAGAGGATGAAGCTAGAGGAACTCTGATTCTAGGAGGGGCTTGCTCTTCTCTTACTGGCTTCATTGCAGCTCAGGTACTGATCCCTCAAAATGGATGCCTGAGTGGAGGGGAGGGAAGAGCAAGTGCTTGATAGCTAGGCCCAAACCTGGGAAAAGGCTTACCTGGGCTTGGTGCACTTTGATCTGAATGGCTTGGAATTGCCCCTTGGGTCGTGTGAATTATCTGACCTCTTTCAAGAACATGAGCGTTTTTATCATCTCTGCCATCTCTTCTCTTTAGACGTCAGGGATCTTGGACCCGTTCTTGGAGCAGAGAATTGAGGAACTTCCTCCAGTCCACGGTGGCCCTCCGTATGTTTCTGCTAGTATCAGCGAGGTTCAATATGTCTCATGAATGCCTTTCGAGCCTGCTATCCTCTACAGCTGTCTCCAGGCCAGTATTCTCTATTGTAGCAGAACATCTCTCATCAATGTGTTCGCATCTCTCCTCAATCCGTGCAGCCATATTTCGGCCAGCTTCTCTTCGTGTCTCCCATAAAGTCGACTTCAACAGGACTGGGCAAGTCTGAAAGGACCTCGGAGCCTCTCCAGTAAGCTGAAGACAGGCAGATCTTCCACTGTCTGCCCTTTCAGGTTCTGGAAACTGACCCGTGAACTCAGGTCTTTGGGCAGCAGCAGTATCTCGAACTGACACAGCTTCCCGGACCAAAGACCTAAGCCAAGCTCCACAGAGGGCGGCAGCCCCTCCATCGCACTGATCCACCCACAGAACTCTGCCCGGTTACCTAAGATCCACCAGCCACAACAAGCCTCGCGGTACACACCAACATTCCACCTGGAATCCAACCGCTAACTGCCATCCCCAGTGGCTGCTGCATCTTGTCAGTGTTGGGGGAGGGGCTGCATCCGACGAGAGGTTCCTAAGGTCAAAGTGATTCTACCCACTAGCATCCCATGGGCCTTTGTTCTTCCCTCTTTCCTTTTGTTCAGATCTGTATGCACTGTAGCAACGGAGGGAAGTGTGTCCATTTTCAGTTGAATGTTTCACACGTCTTTAAACTTTCTAACAGTTCACAGTACACAGAGACCCACTAAGGGAAACTATTGTTCCTGTAATATGGGCACACCCGCAATACATAGCCGTCGGTTGATTTCTGCTGAAACACCCGCATTCACGGGACATCTATCCATTTGTTTCAAGGGGGCTGAAATTCCTAGGAATGATACAATCCCCAATGTGCACTTTACTGCCTGTCTCTTTTGATCTTAGTACACTTTTGCGGAGCTAGTTTTCCTTGTTATAGGCTTGTGCCATTTCTTCTCGACGTAGTGTAGAAGATGGCATTCATTCATCCTGTTGGAAGACTTGCAAGTCTATATCACGGACTAGGAATCCATTGGATTCCAAAGCGGCATTTGGGTTAGGTCACGATATGCTCATATGAATCAATATTTACGAATATAGATGCACGCCTCTAATTACCGAATACAGGTACATTCAAGCCACGATACTGGGTCGATGCATACTGAATGATCCTTGACATCACCTTGAGTAATTTCTTTTGAATATTCATGTTACCCTACCCTTTTTGTGTTGTTTGTTTGTTTGATTCTTTCTTGGTCTGCTTCTCGTTTGTTTTGCAAACACGTCAGGCCATGCATCTCTCCATTTGCTTCCAACAGAGGGTCATATAAGCTGACTCCCTTAAGATAGTGCTTCCAATCCCCTATGATTTCCAGCTTCCCTCTCCCATCTTTAGGGTTTTGATGTCCTCCTTGCCTTCTTCTTGTTTCTTCTTTTCCACTCATGCTCTTCTTGCATTTCCAGTAAGGGTTTTCTTCTTTCCATTTCATCTTGCTACTTATCCCTTCAGGGGAGAATTCTCAACCTTTCTTTTAGGATAAGTTTCGAACTGCTGAATTCTTTTAAGATTTGCAGGTCTGTGGCATTCTCTAGCTCTGCTGTTATTAGAAATGGTGGTCATGTGGCATAGGCTACCCTAGATGGCAGCATTTTGCCATTCAAGCTATGGTCTATGTCCTGGCACTCCTCCCTGTCCTGCAATATTGCTGCTGAGATAGCAGCTGAAACCCCTCTGGAGGTTCTCTTGTGAATATGTTGCTTTCCTCCAGGCGCATTTTAAATCACTGGGATGCTCATGAACTTTGTTGATTTGGATCATACAGCTGCTTCTAAGTCTATTGGGATTCCACCTCTTTTGGACGCTGTGTACTTCCTGAATTCGCCTAGATGATTCTATCTTGGCTTTCAGCAAGTTTCAGTCTGATTTTTCTACACATCACTTTTCAAACATTGTTTGTTTCTTTATCTCTTGCTTTTCCATCTGGGACTCTTTCGAATTTTAGTATTTCATGCCTTGTCTTCAACCAGGATTCAACAGCAATGCTTTCATTGGTTTGCACTTGCTTTCCTATGTGTGCTTCTGACCGAGGGATTTCTGTTCCCCTGTCTTCAAAGTCATTCACGCGTCCCTCTGCAAAATCGAGTCTGCTTAGTTCGGAATGTTAGCCCTGATATTTTCTCATCCACTGAGTTTTCTGATATTATTTGGCTCGTCTTTAGGCTTTCTCTTCCCCTTTTCTGGTATTCTGCCTTTTGTGATTCTGAGACACTGTTGTTCTTCTGTGATTCCCTCACCTCCATTTTCAATACTTGCTCTGGAGAGCGTTTTGCAGTCTAGTTGTCTGAAAGCTTATCTTTAGGGCCTTCAATCTCTTGGGAACTGAAAATGGTACTTCCTTTTCCTTTTACTGTATTTCTTCATCTCTACTGGTCAGGTAATTTCAGGTATCTAATGTAGACTTCTAGGGCTTGGTTAAGTGAAAACTTTAGACTCTTGGCTCTACACAATTGCATGGGATTTCTGTGAGGACAAATTTTCCTAGACATTGATGCCATGTCCAGTTCCTGTGTGTGTTGTCTGGTCTATCTCCAATTGCTGGTGTTGCCTTTGTTGTGATAAACCCCCCATACTATTTCGATTAGGATAACCTCATTTTGATTACGCTTATCTCACAAATCTGAAAGAGCACAGGACACTTCCTCTGGTGGAAATGGAGATTCTAAACTTCTCAGCTCTGCATTCTACTCTATGTTATTTTGGAGTGTTTCCAGAAGAGCAGAGTGTGAGTGCGCTTGTGCTTTGTACTGCCACGGTAATGTCCCACTGAAACCAGTTCTTCCAAGAGCTTCTCTGTCTACAGAAACACCAGTGGAAGCATATCTATGGATGTCACACATCAGGGCCTGCTGGAATGATCCCGCAGCCCGAACTTGGTGTCCTCGCTGCCGAACCGTGCCGGTGCCATCCAAAATGTAGCATCCGCTTTTGAGAGATAAACTGAAGGAAATCCTTCCTCTTCTCATGCTGTGGTCTTGGACCACACTTCCTTGTCCTCTCATCCTTGTGGCACGGGTGCACGAAGGCAACCACAGAGCTGTTGCACATCCTGTGCCTCAAACCAAACCATAATCACAGCCCAGGTTATGAATGTAGCAGATCCTAAGGCTTTTCATTCTGAATTCAAACCCAAGGCCCCCTGGATCCCTCAGACCCGATGCACAATATCTCTGATTCAGCCCCACACATGCTCTATTGGCAAAATGCCAAATTGGTCTCTGGTCCTGCAGATGCACTGGGTGTGGCCATGGGACATATCGATAATTTCAACTGCGCGCGCCAGGGTGGTTGCTTGCTCATTGGGGTCACAGGTCGGTTTGCTCTCTTGATAGGACCCACCACATCCCACAACGCACTCCAGATCCCTGAGACTCAGCGTGTGCCATCATCCGGAGCCCTATCCCTCCCTGAACGCTGCCTCTGCTACCTCAAATTTGGCAGCTCGGATCTCGGTCTCAGAATCAACTGTGGGGATATTTTGCACTGGATTCTTTGAGTTCTGTCAGCCAAGCATCTGCTGTGCACTCTTCTAACACTCAGCGCATCACCTTCAATCCCATGTCTCCTGTCCGCTTGAGAGTGTGCGTCCAAGTTAAAGAGAGTTTCACCTTTACTGCTCCATCAACAGGGCTCAGACCATGCACTGGTATCCATTCCCTGCTTTTCCTTCTCCTGCTTCCAGGTGTTCTGAGGCCTCATCCTGTCTTTGGAAGTAACAGACCTCTCTTCGGCAAGTGTCCTGTGCCAAGGGCTGGGTGAGTGGATGTTTCCATTGCTGTGTTCATGGGAGCGAGTGAGCGCAGGTTGCACTGCTTCTCTGTCAACTGGGCATCGATGAATCAACACTTTCCAGATACATTTCACAGAATTGTGATTTTTTTTTATCTCTTGGTTTCTATACAGCCGTGGTGGGAGGGATTGTCCGAAGACTCCAGTTGTGACATTGTGTTGATCTCTCATTTGCAGTCTTTAAAAATTTAATAGAATTTATATAAATGTTTTGGGAGTTATACGAAAATGAATTTAGTTTCTGAAACATACTAAATCGACCTAGAAGCCAGACTTGTCAATTTCGGTAACATTTTGTCAGCTCTAAGGAAAACATAGACAGATAGAATGCAAACTAGCAGTCCGAACTGTTAAAGGGGTCATGTCAACTCTTTACTGTGGAAGCCTCCGAAACCAACAGGAACCATGAAATAACTAATGGAAACATGAAATAACCCCCAAGCTTGGATTCACTTGTGCATGTGGTGCCCTTTACTCCCAATGACACCTACTGGTCAATGTTGGCATTTCAAGGTGTAACATCCCTCTCAAGGAAAATACAAGAGAAAACGAACTAAATATATACATTTAGCTTTGAATCCAAAGAACCTAGAGGCATTATAGCTATGAGAACCCTGCTGCAGCTCTGCTAGGCTTCTGAGAACCAGGTGTTCTTCTATCAGTGATGAGAACGCTTAATCATCCGATCATGTTGGGTAAAGCACTTGAATGCAACCAAGTCTGCAGCCCCATGATAGATTGCCCCCGGGGGCTTGACTCAATTGAAAGACGGTCCACATAAGCTGTGTCTTTCATGTCATTGGCGACTTTTACAGTTCCGTTCACTATCTGACTTCTAATATTTACCTAGACTGTCTTGAAAAACGGAGGCCTAATACAGATTCAAGTTCAGTCAAAGATCCCCCTCACTTACCACACTCCCTTCACCCCAGAGAAGACATAAACCCAGCATTTGCTGAATCTAGCGGAAGGCCATCGTTTCTTTGTGGGAGCTAAGTATTCAATTCCTATCTATTTCATACGAGAGTATTTGACCTTTATGGGGTTCCCTGTTGTTCACAGAGGATGAAGCTAGAGGAACTCTGATTCTAGGAGGGGCTTGCTCTTCTCTTACTGGCTTCATTGCAGCTCAGGTACTGATCCCTCAAAATGGATGCCTGAGTGGAGGGGAGGGAAGAGCAAGTGCTTGATAGCTAGGCCCAAACCTGGGAAAAGGCTTACCTGGGCTTCGTGCACTTTGATCTGAATGGCTTGGAATTGCCCCTTGGGTCGTGTGGATTATCTGACCTCTTTCAAGAACATGAGCGTTTTTATCATCTCTGCCATCACTTCTCTTTAGACGTCAGGGATCTTGGACCCGTTCTTGGAGCAGAGAATTGAGGAACTTCCTCCAGTCCACGGTGGCCCTCCCTAAGTTTCTGCTAGTATCAGCGAGGTTCAATATGTCTCATGAATGCCTTTCGAGCCTGCTATCCTCTACAGCTGTCTCCAGGCCAGTATTCTCTATTGTAGCAGAACATCTCTCATCAATGTGTTCGCATCTCTCCTCAATCCGTGCAGCCACATTTTCGGCCAGCTTCTCTTCGTGTCTCCCATAAAGTCGACTTCAACAGGACTGGGCAAGTCTGAAAGGACCTCGGAGCCTCTCCAGTAAGCTGAAGAGAGGCAGATCTTCCACTGTCTGCCCTTTCAGGTTCTGGAAACTGACCCGTGAACTCAGGTCTTTGGGCAGCAGCAGTATCTCCAACTGACACAGCTTCCCGGAACAAAGACCTAAGCCAAGCTCCACAGAGGGCGGCAGCCCCTCCATCGCACTGATCCACCCACAGAACTCTGCCCGGTTACCTAGGATCCACCAGCCACAACAAGCCTCGCGGTACACACCAACATTCCACCTGGAATCCAACCGCTAACTGCCATCCCCAATGGCTGCTGCATCTTGTCAGTGTTGGGGGAGGGGCTGCATCCGACGAGAGGTTCCTAAGGTAAACGTGATTCTACCCACTAGCGTCCCATGGGCCTTTGTTCTTCCCTCTTTCCTTTTGTTCAGATCTGTATGCACTGTAGCAACGGAGGGAAGTGTGTCCATTTTCAGTTGAATGTTTCACACGTCTTTAAACTTTCTAACAGTTCACAGTACACAGAGACCCAGTAAGGGAAACTATTGTTCCTGTAATATGGGCACACCCGCAATACATAGCCGTCGGTTGATTTCTGCTGAAACACCCGCATTCACGGGACATCTATCCATTTGTTTCAAGGGGGCTGGAATTCCTAGGAATGATACAATCCCCAATGTGCACTTTACTGCCTGTCTCTTTTGATCTTAGTACACTTTTGCGGAGCTACTTTTCCTTGTTATAGGCTTGTGCCATTTCTTCTCGACGTAGTGTAGAAGATGGCATTCATTCATCCTGTTGGAAGACTTGCAAGTCTATATCACGGACTAGGAATCCATTGGATTCCAAAGCGGCATTTGGGTTAGGTCACGATATGCTCATATGAATCAATATTTACGAATATAAATGCACGCCTCTGATTTCCAAATACAGGTACTTTCAAGCCGCGATACTGGGTCGATGCGTACTGAGTGATCCTTGACATCACCTTGAGTAATTTCTTTTGAATATTCATGTTACCCTACCCTTTTTGTGTTGTTTGTTTGTTTGATTCTTTCTTGGTCTGCTTCTCGTTTGTTTCGCAAACACGTCAGGCCATGCATCTCTCCGTTTGCTTCCAACAGAGAGTCATATAAGCTGACTCCCTTAAGATAGTGCTTCCAATCCCCTATGATTTCCTGCTTCCCTCTCCCATCTTTAGGGTTTTGATGTCCTCCTTGCCTTCTTCTTGTTTCTTCTTTTCCACTCATGCTCTTCTTGCATTTCCAATAAGGGTTTTCTTCTTTCCATTTCATCTTGCTGCTTATCCCTTCAGGGGAGAATTCTCAACCTTTCTTTTAGGATAAGTTTCGAACTGCTGAATTCTTTTAAGATTTGCAGGTCTGTGGCATTCTCTAGCTCTGCTGTTATTAGAAATGGTGGTCATGTGGCATAGGCTACCCTAGATGGCAGCATTTTGCCATTCAAGCTATGGTCTATGTCCTGGCACTCCTCCCTGTCCTGCAATATTGCTGCTGAGATAGCAGCTGAAACCCCTCTGGAGGTTCTCTTGTGACTATGTTGCTTTCCTCCAGGCGCATTTTAAATCACTGGGATGCTCATGAACTTTGTTGATTTGGATCATACAGCTGCTGCTAAGTCTATTGGGATTCCACCTCTTTTGGACGCTGTGTACTTCCTGAATTCGCCTAGATGATTCTATCTTGGCTTTCAGCAAGTTTCAGTCTGATTTTTCTACACATCACTTTTCAAACATTGTTTGTTTCTTTATCTCTTGCTTTTCCATCTGGGACTCTTGCAAATTTTAGTCTTTCATGCCTTGTCTTCAACCAGGATTCAACAGCAATGTTTTCATTGGTTTGCACTTGCTTTCCTATGTGTGCTTCTGACCGAGGGATTTGTGTTCCCCTGTCTTCAAAGTCATTCACGTGTCCCTCTGCAATATCTCGTCTGCTTAGGACGGAATGTTAGCCCTGATATTTTCTCATCCACTGGGTTTTCCGATATTATTTGGCTCGTCTTTAGGCTTTCTCTTCCCCTTTTCTGGTATTCTGCCTTTTGTGATTCTGAGACACTGTTGTTCTTCAGTGTTTCCCTCACCTCCATTTTCAATACTTGCTCTGGAGAGCGTTTTGCAGTCTAGTTGTCTGAAAGCTTATCTTTAGGGCCTTCAATCTCTTGGGAACTGAAAATGGTACTTCCTTTTCCTTTTACTGTATTTCTTCATCTCTACTGGTCAGGTAATTTCAGGTATCTAATGTAGACTTCTAGGGCTTGGTTAAGTGAAAACTTTAGACTCTTGGCTCTACACAATTGCATGGGATTTCTGTGAGGACAAATTTTCCTAGACATTGATGCCATGTCCAGTTCCTGTGTGTGTTGTCTGGTCTATCTCCAATTGCTGGTGTTGCCTTTGTTGTGATAAACCCCCCATACTATTTCGATTAGGATAACCTCATTTTGATTACGCTTATCTCACAAATCTGAAAGAGCACAGGACACTTCCTCTGGTGGAAATGGAGATTCTAAACTTCTCAGCTCTGCATTCTACTCTATGTTATTTTGGAGTGTTTCCAGAAGAGCAGAGTGTGAGTGCGCTTGTGCTTTGTACTGCCACGGTAATGTCCCACTGAAACCAGTTCTTCCAAGAGCTTCTCTGTCTACAGAAACACCAGTGGAAGCATATCTATGGATGTCACACATCAGGGCCTGCTGGAATGATCCCGCAGCCCGAACTTGGTGTCCTCGCTGCCGAACCGTGCCGGTGCCATCCAAAATGTAGCATCCGCTTTTGAGAGATAAACTGAAGGAAATCCTTCCTCTTCTCATGCTGTGGTCTTGGACCACACTTCCTTGTCCTCTCATCCTTGTGGCACGGGTGCACGAAGGCAACCACAGAGCTGTTGCACATCCTGTGCCTCAAACCAAACCATAATCACAGCCCAGGTTATGAATGTAGCAGATCCTAAGGCTTTTCATTCTGAATTCAAACCCAAGGCCCCCTGGATCCCTCAGACCCGATGCACAATATCTCTCATTCAGCCCCACACATGCTCTATTGGCAAAATGCCAAATTGGTCTCTGGTCCTGCAGATGCACTGGGTGTGGCCATGGGACATATCGATAATTTCAACTGCGCGCGCCAGGGTGGTTGCTTGCTCATTGGGGTCACAGGTCGGTTTGCTCTCTTGATAGGACCCACCACATCCCACAACGCACTCCAGATCCCTGAGACTCAGCGTGTGCCATCATCCGGAGCCCTATCCCTCCCTGAACGCTGCCTCTGCTACCTCAAATTTGGCAGCTCGGATCTCGGTCTCAGAATCAACTGTGGGGATATTTTGCACTGGATTCTTTGAGTTCTGTCAGCCAAGCATCTGCTGTGCACTCTTCTAACACTCAGCGCATCACCTTCAATCCCATGTCTCCTGTCCGCTTGAGAGTGTGCGTCCAAGTTAAAGAGAGTTTCACCTTTACTGCTCCATCAACAGGGCTCAGACCATGCACTGGTATCCATTCCCTGCTTTTCCTTCTCCTGCTTCCAGGTGTTCTGAGGCCTCATCCTGTCTTTGGAAGTAACAGACCTCTCTTCGGCAAGTGTCCTGTGCCAAGGGCTGGGTGAGTGGATGTTTCCATTGCTGTGTTCATGGGAGCGAGTGAGCGCAGGTTGCACTGCTTCTCTGTCAACTGGGCATCGATGAATCAACACTTTCCAGATACATTTCACAGAATTGTGATTTTTTTTTATCTCTTGGTTTCTATACAGCCGTGGTGGGAGGGATTGTCCGAAGACTCCAGTTGTGACATTGTGTTGATCTCTCATTTGCAGTCTTTAAAAATTTAATAGAATTTATATAAATGTTTTGGGAGTTACACGAAAATGAATTTAGTTTCTGAAACATACTAAATCGACCTAGAAGCCAGACTTGTCAATTTCGGTAACATTTTGTCAGCTCTAAGGAAAACATAGACAGATAGAATGCAAACTAGCAGTCCGAACTGTTAAAGGGGTCATGTCAACTCTTTACTGTGGAAGCCTCCGAAACCAACAGGAACCATGAAATAACTAATGGAAACATGAAATAACCCCCAAGCTTGGATTCACTTGTGCATGTGGTGCCCTTTACTCCCAATGACACCTACTGGTCAATGTTGGCATTTCAAGGTGTAACATCCCTCTCAAGGAAAATACAAGAGAAAACGAACTAAATATATACATTTAGCTTTGAATCCAAAGAACCTAGAGGCATTATAGCTATGAGAACCCTGCTGCAGCTCTGCTAGGCTTCTGAGAACCAGGTGTTCTTCTATCAGTGATGAGAACGCTTAATCATCCGATCATGTTGGGTAAAGCACTTGAATGCAACCAAGTCTGCACCCCCATGATAGATTGCCCCCGGGGGCTTGACTCAATTGAAAGACGGTCCACATAAGCTGTGTCTTTCATGTCATTGGCGACTTTTACAGTTCCGTTCACTATCTGACTTCTAATATTTACCTAGACTGTCTTGAAAAACGGAGGCCTAATACAGATTCAAGTTCAGTCAAAGATCCCCCTCACTTACCACACTCCCTTCACCCCAGAGAAGACATAAACCCAGCATTTGCTGAATCTAGCGGAAGGCCATCGTTTCTTTGTGGGAGCTAAGTATTCAATTCCTATCTATTTCATACGAGAGTATTTGACCTTTATGGGGTTCCCTGTTGTTCACAGAGGATGAAGCTAGAGGAACTCTGATTCTAGGAGGGGCTTGCTCTTCTCTTACTGGCTTCATTGCAGCTCAGGTACTGATCCCTCAAAATGGATGCCTGAGTGGAGGGGAGGGAAGAGCAAGTGCTTGATAGCTAGGCCCAAACCTGGGAAAAGGCTTACCTGGGCTTCGTGCACTTTGATCTGAATGGCTTGGAATTGCCCCTTGGGTCGTGTGGATTATCTGACCTCTTTCAAGAACATGAGCGTTTTTATCATCTCTGCCATCACTTCTCTTTAGACGTCAGGGATCTTGGACCCGTTCTTGGAGCAGAGAATTGAGGAACTTCCTCCAGTCCACGGTGGCCCTCCCTAAGTTTCTGCTAGTATCAGCGAGGTTCAATATGTCTCATGAATGCCTTTCGAGCCTGCTATCCTCTACAGCTGTCTCCAGGCCAGTATTCTCTATTGTAGCAGAACATCTCTCATCAATGTGTTCGCATCTCTCCTCAATCCGTGCAGCCACATTTTCGGCCAGCTTCTCTTCGTGTCTCCCATAAAGTCGACTTCAACAGGACTGGGCAAGTCTGAAAGGACCTCGGAGCCTCTCCAGTAAGCTGAAGAGAGGCAGATCTTCCACTGTCTGCCCTTTCAGGTTCTGGAAACTGACCCGTGAACTCAGGTCTTTGGGCAGCAGCAGTATCTCCAACTGACACAGCTTCCCGGAACAAAGACCTAAGCCAAGCTCCACAGAGGGCGGCAGCCCCTCCATCGCACTGATCCACCCACAGAACTCTGCCCGGTTACCTAGGATCCACCAGCCACAACAAGCCTCGCGGTACACACCAACATTCCACCTGGAATCCAACCGCTAACTGCCATCCCCAATGGCTGCTGCATCTTGTCAGTGTTGGGGGAGGGGCTGCATCCGACGAGAGGTTCCTAAGGTAAACGTGATTCTACCCACTAGCGTCCCATGGGCCTTTGTTCTTCCCTCTTTCCTTTTGTTCAGATCTGTATGCACTGTAGCAACGGAGGGAAGTGTGTCCATTTTCAGTTGAATGTTTCACACGTCTTTAAACTTTCTAACAGTTCACAGTACACAGAGACCCAGTAAGGGAAACTATTGTTCCTGTAATATGGGCACACCCGCAATACATAGCCGTCGGTTGATTTCTGCTGAAACACCCGCATTCACGGGACATCTATCCATTTGTTTCAAGGGGGCTGGAATTCCTAGGAATGATACAATCCCCAATGTGCACTTTACTGCCTGTCTCTTTTGATCTTAGTACACTTTTGCGGAGCTACTTTTCCTTGTTATAGGCTTGTGCCATTTCTTCTCGACGTAGTGTAGAAGATGGCATTCATTCATCCTGTTGGAAGACTTGCAAGTCTATATCACGGACTAGGAATCCATTGGATTCCTAAGCGGCATTTGGGTTAGGTCACGATATGCTCATATGAATCAATATTTACGAATATAAATGCACGCCTCTGATTTCCAAATACAGGTACTTTCAAGCCGCGATACTGGGTCGATGCGTACTGAGTGATCCTTGACATCACCTTGAGTAATTTCTTTTGAATATTCATGTTACCCTACCCTTTTTGTGTTGTTTGTTTGTTTGATTCTTTCTTGGTCTGCTTCTCGTTTGTTTTGCAAACACGTCAGGCCATGCATCTCTCCGTTTGCTTCCAACAGAGAGTCATATAAGCTGACTCCCTTAAGAGAGTGCTTCCAATCCCCTATGATTTCCTGCTTCCCTCTCCCATCTTTAGGGTTTTGATGTCCTCCTTGCCTTCTTCTTGTTTCTTCTTTTCCACTCATGCTCTTCTTGCATTTCCAATAAGGGTTTTCTTCTTTCCATTTCATCTTGCTGCTTATCCCTTCAGGGGAGAATTCTCAACCTTTCTTTTAGGATAAGTTTCGAACTGCTGAATTCTTTTAAGATTTGCAGGTCTGTGGCATTCTCTAGCTCTGCTGTTATTAGAAATGGTGGTCATGTGGCATAGGCTACCCTAGATGGCAGCATTTTGCCATTCAAGCTATGGTCTATGTCCTGGCACTCCTCCCTGTCCTGCAATATTGCTGCTGAGATAGCAGCTGAAACCCCTCTGGAGGTTCTCTTGTGACTATGTTGCTTTCCTCCAGGCGCATTTTAAATCACTGGGATGCTCATGAACTTTGTTGATTTGGATCATACAGCTGCTGCTAAGTCTATTGGGATTCCACCTCTTTTGGACGCTGTGTACTTCCTGAATTCGCCTAGATGATTCTATCTTGGCTTTCAGCAAGTTTCAGTCTGATTTTTCTACACATCACTTTTCAAACATTGTTTGTTTCTTTATCTCTTGCTTTTCCATCTGGGACTCTTTCGAATTTTAGTATTTCTTGCCTTGTCTTCAACCAGGATTCAACAGCAATGCTTTCATTGGTTTGCACTTGCTTTCCTATGTGTGCTTCTGACCGAGGGATTTCTGTTCCCCTGTCTTCAAAGTCATTCACGCGTCCCTCTGCAAAATCGAGTCTGCTTAGTTCGGAATGTTAGCCCTGATATTTTCTCATCCACTGAGTTTTCTGATATTATTTGGCTCGTCTTTAGGCTTTCTCTTCCCCTTTTCTGGTATTCTGCCTTTTGTGATTCTGAGACACTGTTGTTCTTCTGTGATTCCCTCACCTCCATTTTCAATACTTGCTCTGGAGAGCGTTTTGCAGTCTAGTTGTCTGAAAGCTTATCTTTAGGGCCTTCAATCTCTTGGGAACTGAAAATGGTACTTCCTTTTCCTTTTACTGTATTTCTTCATCTCTACTGGTCAGGTAATTTCAGGTATCTAATGTAGACTTCTAGGGCTTGGTTAAGTGAAAACTTTAGACTCTTGGCTCTACACAATTGCATGGGATTTCTGTGAGGACAAATTTTCC
This sequence comes from Vicugna pacos, assembly GCF_048564905.1. Lineage (NCBI taxonomy): Eukaryota > Metazoa > Chordata > Mammalia > Artiodactyla > Camelidae > Vicugna > Vicugna pacos. Next base: position 85,895 of record NW_027328735.1, read on the forward strand.
TAGACATTGATGCCATGTCCAGTTCCTGTGTGTGTTGTCTGGTCTATCTCCAATTGCTGGTGTTGCCTTTGTTGTGATAAACCCCCCATACTATTTCGATTAGGATAACCTCATTTTGATTACGCTTATCTCACAAATCTGAAAGAGCACAGGACACTTCCTCTGGTGGAAATGGAGATTCTAAACTTCTCAGCTCTGCATTCTACTCTATGTTATTTTGGAGTGTTTCCAGAAGAGCAGAGTGTGAGTGCGCTTGTGCTTTGTACTGCCACGGTAATGTCCCACTGAAACCAGTTCTTCCAAGAGCTTCTCTGTCTACAGAAACACCAGTGGAAGCATATCTATGGATGTCACACATCAGGGCCTGCTGGAATGATCCCGCAGCCCGAACTTGGTGTCCTCGCTGCCGAACCGTGCCGGTGCCATCCAAAATGTAGCATCCGCTTTTGAGAGATAAACTGAAGGAAATCCTTCCTCTTCTCATGCTGTGGTCTTGGACCACACTTCCTTGTCCTCTCATCCTTGTGGCACGGGTGCACGAAGGCAACCACAGAGCTGTTGCACATCCTGTGCCTCAAACCAAACCATAATCACAGCCCAGGTTATGAATGTAGCAGATCCTAAGGCTTTTCATTCTGAATTCAAACCCAAGGCCCCCTGGATCCCTCAGACCCGATGCACAATATCTCTCATTCAGCCCCACACATGCTCTATTGGCAAAATGCCAAATTGGTCTCTGGTCCTGCAGATGCACTGGGTGTGGCCATGGGACATATCGATAATTTCAACTGCGCGCGCCAGGGTGGTTGCTTGCTCATTGGGGTCACAGGTCGGTTTGCTCTCTTGATAGGACCCACCACATCCCACAACGCACTCCAGATCCCTGAGACTCAGCGTGTGCCATCATCCGGAGCCCTATCCCTCCCTGAACGCTGCCTCTGCTACCTCAAATTTGGCAGCTCGGATCTCGGTCTCAGAATCAACTGTGGGGATATTTTGCACTGGATTCTTTGAGTTCTGTCAGCCAAGCATCTGCTGTGCACTCTTCTAACACTCAGCGCATCACCTTCAATCCCATGTCTCCTGTCCGCTTGAGAGTGTGCGTCCAAGTTAAAGAGAGTTTCACCTTTACTGCTCCATCAACAGGGCTCAGACCATGCACTGGTATCCATTCCCTGCTTTTCCTTCTCCTGCTTCCAGGTGTTCTGAGGCCTCATCCTGTCTTTGGAAGTAACAGACCTCTCTTCGGCAAGTGTCCTGTGCCAAGGGCTGGGTGAGTGGATGTTTCCATTGCTGTGTTCATGGGAGCGAGTGAGCGCAGGTTGCACTGCTTCTCTGTCAACTGGGCATCGATGAATCAACACTTTCCAGATACATTTCACAGAATTGTGATTTTTTTTTATCTCTTGGTTTCTATACAGCCGTGGTGGGAGGGATTGTCCGAAGACTCCAGTTGTGACATTGTGTTGATCTCTCATTTGCAGTCTTTAAAAATTTAATAGAATTTATATAAATGTTTTGGGAGTTATACGAAAATGAATTTAGTTTCTGAAACATACTAAATCGACCTAGAAGCCAGACTTGTCAATTTCGGTAACATTTTGTCAGCTCTAAGGAAAACATAGACAGATAGAATGCAAACTAGCAGTCCGAACTGTTAAAGGGGTCATGTCAACTCTTTACTGTGGAAGCCTCCGAAACCAACAGGAACCATGAAATAACTAATGGAAACATGAAATAACCCCCAAGCTTGGATTCACTTGTGCATGTGGTGCCCTTTACTCCCAATGACACCTACTGGTCAATGTTGGCATTTCAAGGTGTAACATCCCTCTCAAGGAAAATACAAGAGAAAACGAACTAAATATATACATTTAGCTTTGAATCCAAAGAACCTAGAGGCATTATAGCTATGAGAACCCTGCTGCAGCTCTGCTAGGCTTCTGAGAACCAGGTGTTCTTCTATCAGTGATGAGAACGCTTAATCATCCGATCATGTTGGGTAAAGCACTTGAATGCAACCAAGTCTGCACCCCCATGATAGATTGCCCCCGGGGGCTTGACTCAATTGAAAGACGGTCCACATAAGCTGTGTCTTTCATGTCATTGGCGACTTTTACAGTTCCGTTCACTATCTGACTTCTAATATTTACCTAGACTGTCTTGAAAAACGGAGGCCTAATACAGATTCAAGTTCAGTCAAAGATCCCCCTCACTTACCACACTCCCTTCACCCCAGAGAAGACATAAACCCAGCATTTGCTGAATCTAGCGGAAGGCCATCGTTTCTTTGTGGGAGCTAAGTATTCAATTCCTATCTATTTCATACGAGAGTATTTGACCTTTATGGGGTTCCCTGTTGTTCACAGAGGATGAAGCTAGAGGAACTCTGATTCTAGGAGGGGCTTGCTCTTCTCTTACTGGCTTCATTGCAGCTCAGGTACTGATCCCTCAAAATGGATGCCTGAGTGGAGGGGAGGGAAGAGCAAGTGCTTGATAGCTAGGCCCAAACCTGGGAAAAGGCTTACCTGGGCTTCGTGCACTTTGATCTGAATGGCTTGGAATTGCCCCTTGGGTCGTGTGGATTATCTGACCTCTTTCAAGAACATGAGCGTTTTTATCATCTCTGCCATCACTTCTCTTTAGACGTCAGGGATCTTGGACCCGTTCTTGGAGCAGAGAATTGAGGAACTTCCTCCAGTCCACGGTGGCCCTCCCTAAGTTTCTGCTAGTATCAGCGAGGTTCAATATGTCTCATGAATGCCTTTCGAGCCTGCTATCCTCTACAGCTGTCTCCAGGCCAGTATTCTCTATTGTAGCAGAACATCTCTCATCAATGTGTTCGCATCTCTCCTCAATCCGTGCAGCCACATTTTCGGCCAGCTTCTCTTCGTGTCTCCCATAAAGTCGACTTCAACAGGACTGGGCAAGTCTGAAAGGACCTCGGAGCCTCTCCAGTAAGCTGAAGAGAGGCAGATCTTCCACTGTCTGCCCTTTCAGGTTCTGGAAACTGACCCGTGAACTCAGGTCTTTGGGCAGCAGCAGTATCTCCAACTGACACAGCTTCCCGGAACAAAGACCTAAGCCAAGCTCCACAGAGGGCGGCAGCCCCTCCATCGCACTGATCCACCCACAGAACTCTGCCCGGTTACCTAGGATCCACCAGCCACAACAAGCCTCGCGGTACACACCAACATTCCACCTGGAATCCAACCGCTAACTGCCATCCCCAATGGCTGCTGCATCTTGTCAGTGTTGGGGGAGGGGCTGCATCCGACGAGAGGTTCCTAAGGTAAACGTGATTCTACCCACTAGCGTCCCATGGGCCTTTGTTCTTCCCTCTTTCCTTTTGTTCTGATCTGTATGCACTGTAGCAACGGAGGGAAGTGTGTCCATTTTCAGTTGAATGTTTCACACGTCTTTAAACTTTCTAACAGTTCACAGTACACAGAGACCCAGTAAGGGAAACTATTGTTCCTGTAATATGGGCACACCCGCAATACATAGCCGTCGGTTGATTTCTGCTGAAACACCCGCATTCACGGGACATCTATCCATTTGTTTCAAGGGGGCTGGAATTCCTAGGAATGATACAATCCCCAATGTGCACTTTACTGCCTGTCTCTTTTGATCTTAGTACACTTTTGCGGAGCTAATTTTCCTTGTTATAGGCTTGTGCCATTTCTTCTCGACGTAGTGTAGAAGATGGCATTCATTCATCCTGTTGGAAGACTTGCAAGTCTATATCACGGACTAGGAATCCATTGGATTCCAAAGCGGCATTTGGGTTAGGTCACGATATGCTCATATGAATCAATATTTACGAATATAAATGCACGCCTCTGATTTCCAAATACAGGTACTTTCAAGCCGCGATACTGGGTCGATGCGTACTGAGTGATCCTTGACATCACCTTGAGTAATTTCTTTTGAATATTCATGTTACCCTACCCTTTTTGTGTTGTTTGTTTGTTTGATTCTTTCTTGGTCTGCTTCTCGTTTGTTTCGCAAACACGTCAGGCCATGCATCTCTCCGTTTGCTTCCAACAGAGAGTCATATAAGCTGACTCCCTTAAGATAGTGCTTCCAATCCCCTATGATTTCCTGCTTCCCTCTCCCATCTTTAGGGTTTTGATGTCCTCCTTGCCTTCTTCTTGTTTCTTCTTTTCCACTCATGCTCTTCTTGCATTTCCAATAAGGGTTTTCTTCTTTCCATTTCATCTTGCTGCTTATCCCTTCAGGGGAGAATTCTCAACCTTTCTTTTAGGATAAGTTTCGAACTGCTGAATTCTTTTAAGATTTGCAGGTCTGTGGCATTCTCTAGCTCTGCTGTTATTAGAAATGGTGGTCATGTGGCATAGGCTACCCTAGATGGCAGCATTTTGCCATTCAAGCTATGGTCTATGTCCTGGCACTCCTCCCTGTCCTGCAATATTGCTGCTGAGATAGCAGCTGAAACCCCTCTGGAGGTTCTCTTGTGACTATGTTGCTTTCCTCCAGGCGCATTTTAAATCACTGGGATGCTCATGAACTTTGTTGATTTGGATCATACAGCTGCTGCTAAGTCTATTGGGATTCCACCTCTTTTGGACGCTGTGTACTTCCTGAATTCGCCTAGATGATTCTATCTTGGCTTTCAGCAAGTTTCAGTCTGATTTTTCTACACATCACTTTTCAAACATTGTTTGTTTCTTTATCTCTTGCTTTTCCATCTGGGACTCTTGCAAATTTTAGTCTTTCATGCCTTGTCTTCAACCAGGATTCAACAGCAATGTTTTCATTGGTTTGCACTTGCTTTCCTATGTGTGCTTCTGACCGAGGGATTTGTGTTCCCCTGTCTTCAAAGTCATTCACGTGTCCCTCTGCAATATCTCGTCTGCTTAGGACGGAATGTTAGCCCTGATATTTTCTCATCCACTGGGTTTTCCGATATTATTTGGCTCGTCTTTAGGCTTTCTCTTCCCCTTTTCTGGTATTCTGCCTTTTGTGATTCTGAGACACTGTTGTTCTTCAGTGTTTCCCTCACCTCCATTTTCAATACTTGCTCTGGAGAGCGTTTTGCAGTCTAGTTGTCTGAAAGCTTATCTTTAGGGCCTTCAATCTCTTGGGAACTGAAAATGGTACTTCCTTTTCCTTTTACTGTATTTCTTCATCTCTACTGGTCAGGTAATTTCAGGTATCTAATGTAGACTTCTAGGGCTTGGTTAAGTGAAAACTTTAGACTCTTGGCTCTACACAATTGCATGGGATTTCTGTGAGGACAAATTTTCCTAGACATTGATGCCATGTCCAGTTCCTGTGTGTGTTGTCTGGTCTATCTCCAATTGCTGGTGTTGCCTTTGTTGTGATAAACCCCCCATACTATTTCGATTAGGATAACCTCATTTTGATTACGCTTATCTCACAAATCTGAAAGAGCACAGGACACTTCCTCTGGTGGAAATGGAGATTCTAAACTTCTCAGCTCTGCATTCTACTCTATGTTATTTTGGAGTGTTTCCAGAAGAGCAGAGTGTGAGTGCGCTTGTGCTTTGTACTGCCACGGTAATGTCCCACTGAAACCAGTTCTTCCAAGAGCTTCTCTGTCTACAGAAACACCAGTGGAAGCATATCTATGGATGTCACACATCAGGGCCTGCTGGAATGATCCCGCAGCCCGAACTTGGTGTCCTCGCTGCCGAACCGTGCCGGTGCCATCCAAAATGTAGCATCCGCTTTTGAGAGATAAACTGAAGGAAATCCTTCCTCTTCTCATGCTGTGGTCTTGGACCACACTTCCTTGTCCTCTCATCCTTGTGGCACGGGTGCACGAAGGCAACCACAGAGCTGTTGCACATCCTGTGCCTCAAACCAAACCATAATCACAGCCCAGGTTATGAATGTAGCAGATCCTAAGGCTTTTCATTCTGAATTCAAACCCAAGGCCCCCTGGATCCCTCAGACCCGATGCACAATATCTCTCATTCAGCCCCACACATGCTCTATTGGCAAAATGCCAAATTGGTCTCTGGTCCTGCAGATGCACTGGGTGTGGCCATGGGACATATCGATAATTTCAACTGCGCGCGCCAGGGTGGTTGCTTGCTCATTGGGGTCACAGGTCGGTTTGCTCTCTTGATAGGACCCACCACATCCCACAACGCACTCCAGATCCCTGAGACTCAGCGTGTGCCATCATCCGGAGCCCTATCCCTCCCTGAACGCTGCCTCTGCTACCTCAAATTTGGCAGCTCGGATCTCGGTCTCAGAATCAACTGTGGGGATATTTTGCACTGGATTCTTTGAGTTCTGTCAGCCAAGCATCTGCTGTGCACTCTTCTAACACTCAGCGCATCACCTTCAATCCCATGTCTCCTGTCCGCTTGAGAGTGTGCGTCCAAGTTAAAGAGAGTTTCACCTTTACTGCTCCATCAACAGGGCTCAGACCATGCACTGGTATCCATTCCCTGCTTTTCCTTCTCCTGCTTCCAGGTGTTCTGAGGCCTCATCCTGTCTTTGGAAGTAACAGACCTCTCTTCGGCAAGTGTCCTGTGCCAAGGGCTGGGTGAGTGGATGTTTCCATTGCTGTGTTCATGGGAGCGAGTGAGCGCAGGTTGCACTGCTTCTCTGTCAACTGGGCATCGATGAATCAACACTTTCCAGATACATTTCACAGAATTGTGATTTTTTTTTATCTCTTGGTTTCTATACAGCCGTGGTGGGAGGGATTGTCCGAAGACTCCAGTTGTGACATTGTGTTGATCTCTCATTTGCAGTCTTTAAAAATTTAATAGAATTTATATAAATGTTTTGGGAGTTACACGAAAATGAATTTAGTTTCTGAAACATACTAAATCGACCTAGAAGCCAGACTTGTCAATTTCGGTAACATTTTGTCAGCTCTAAGGAAAACATAGACAGATAGAATGCAAACTAGCAGTCCGAACTGTTAAAGGGGTCATGTCAACTCTTTACTGTGGAAGCCTCCGAAACCAACAGGAACCATGAAATAACTAATGGAAACATGAAATAACCCCCAAGCTTGGATTCACTTGTGCATGTGGTGCCCTTTACTCCCAATGACACCTACTGGTCAATGTTGGCATTTCAAGGTGTAACATCCCTCTCAAGGAAAATACAAGAGAAAACGAACTAAATATATACATTTAGCTTTGAATCCAAAGAACCTAGAGGCATTATAGCTATGAGAACCCTGCTGCAGCTCTGCTAGGCTTCTGAGAACCAGGTGTTCTTCTATCAGTGATGAGAACGCTTAATCATCCGATCATGTTGGGTAAAGCACTTGAATGCAACCAAGTCTGCACCCCCATGATAGATTGCCCCCGGGGGCTTGACTCAATTGAAAGACGGTCCACATAAGCTGTGTCTTTCATGTCATTGGCGACTTTTACAGTTCCGTTCACTATCTGACTTCTAATATTTACCTAGACTGTCTTGAAAAACGGAGGCCTAATACAGATTCAAGTTCAGTCAAAGATCCCCCTCACTTACCACACTCCCTTCACCCCAGAGAAGACATAAACCCAGCATTTGCTGAATCTAGCGGAAGGCCATCGTTTCTTTGTGGGAGCTAAGTATTCAATTCCTATCTATTTCATACGAGAGTATTTGACCTTTATGGGGTTCCCTGTTGTTCACAGAGGATGAAGCTAGAGGAACTCTGATTCTAGGAGGGGCTTGCTCTTCTCTTACTGGCTTCATTGCAGCTCAGGTACTGATCCCTCAAAATGGATGCCTGAGTGGAGGGGAGGGAAGAGCAAGTGCTTGATAGCTAGGCCCAAACCTGGGAAAAGGCTTACCTGGGCTTGGTGCACTTTGATCTGAATGGCTTGGAATTGCCCCTTGGGTCGTGTGGATTATCTGACCTCTTTCAAGAACATGAGCGTTTTTATCATCTCTGCCATCACTTCTCTTTAGACGTCAGGGATCTTGGACCCGTTCTTGGAGCAGAGAATTGAGGAACTTCCTCCAGTCCACGGTGGCCCTCCCTAAGTTTCTGCTAGTATCAGCGAGGTTCAATATGTCTCATGAATGCCTTTCGAGCCTGCTATCCTCTACAGCTGTCTCCAGGCCAGTATTCTCTATTGTAGCAGAACATCTCTCATCAATGTGTTCGCATCTCTCCTCAATCCGTGCAGCCACATTTTCGGCCAGCTTCTCTTCGTGTCTCCCATAAAGTCGACTTCAACAGGACTGGGCAAGTCTGAAAGGACCTCGGAGCCTCTCCAGTAAGCTGAAGAGAGGCAGATCTTCCACTGTCTGCCCTTTCAGGTTCTGGAAACTGACCCGTGAACTCAGGTCTTTGGGCAGCAGCAGTATCTCCAACTGACACAGCTTCCCGGAACAAAGACCTAAGCCAAGCTCCACAGAGGGCGGCAGCCCCTCCATCGCACTGATCCACCCACAGAACTCTGCCCGGTTACCTAGGATCCACCAGCCACAACAAGCCTCGCGGTACACACCAACATTCCACCTGGAATCCAACCGCTAACTGCCATCCCCAATGGCTGCTGCATCTTGTCAGTGTTGGGGGAGGGGCTGCATCCGACGAGAGGTTCCTAAGGTAAACGTGATTCTACCCACTAGCGTCCCATGGGCCTTTGTTCTTCCCTCTTTCCTTTTGTTCAGATCTGTATGCACTGTAGCAACGGAGGGAAGTGTGTCCATTTTCAGTTGAATGTTTCACACGTCTTTAAACTTTCTAACAGTTCACAGTACACAGAGACCCAGTAAGGGAAACTATTGTTCCTGTAATATGGGCACACCCGCAATACATAGCCGTCGGTTGATTTCTGCTGAAACACCCGCATTCACGGGACATCTATCCATTTGTTTCAAGGGGGCTGGAATTCCTAGGAATGATACAATCCCCAATGTGCACTTTACTGCCTGTCTCTTTTGATCTTAGTACACTTTTGCGGAGCTACTTTTCCTTGTTATAGGCTTGTGCCATTTCTTCTCGACGTAGTGTAGAAGATGGCATTCATTCATCCTGTTGGAAGACTTGCAAGTCTATATCACGGACTAGGAATCCATTGGATTCCTAAGCGGCATTTGGGTTAGGTCACGATATGCTCATATGAATCAATATTTACGAATATAAATGCACGCCTCTGATTTCCAAATACAGGTACTTTCAAGCCGCGATACTGGGTCGATGCGTACTGAGTGATCCTTGACATCACCTTGAGTAATTTCTTTTGAATATTCATGTTACCCTACCCTTTTTGTGTTGTTTGTTTGTTTGATTCTTTCTTGGTCTGCTTCTCGTTTGTTTCGCAAACACGTCAGGCCATGCATCTCTCCGTTTGCTTCCAACAGAGAGTCATATAAGCTGACTCCCTTAAGATAGTGCTTCCAATCCCCTATGATTTCCTGCTTCCCTCTCCCATCTTTAGGGTTTTGATGTCCTCCTTGCCTTCTTCTTGTTTCTTCTTTTCCACTCATGCTCTTCTTGCATTTCCAATAAGGGTTTTCTTCTTTCCATTTCATCTTGCTGCTTATCCCTTCAGGGGAGAATTCTCAACCTTTCTTTTAGGATAAGTTTCGAACTGCTGAATTCTTTTAAGATTTGCAGGTCTGTGGCATTCTCTAGCTCTGCTGTTATTAGAAATGGTGGTCATGTGGCATAGGCTACCCTAGATGGCAGCATTTTGCCATTCAAGCTATGGTCTATGTCCTGGCACTCCTCCCTGTCCTGCAATATTGCTGCTGAGATAGCAGCTGAAACCCCTCTGGAGGTTCTCTTGTGACTATGTTGCTTTCCTCCAGGCGCATTTTAAATCACTGGGATGCTCATGAACTTTGTTGATTTGGATCATACAGCTGCTGCTAAGTCTATTGGGATTCCACCTCTTTTGGACGCTGTGTACTTCCTGAATTCGCCTAGATGATTCTATCTTGGCTTTCAGCAAGTTTCAGTCTGATTTTTCTACACATCACTTTTCAAACATTGTTTGTTTCTTTATCTCTTGCTTTTCCATCTGGGACTCTTGCAAATTTTAGTCTTTCATGCCTTGTCTTCAACCAGGATTCAACAGCAATGTTTTCATTGGTTTGCACTTGCTTTCCTATGTGTGCTTCTGACCGAGGGATTTCTGTTCCCCTGTCTTCAAAGTCATTCACGTGTCCCTCTGCAATATCTCGTCTGCTTAGGACGGAATGTTAGCCCTGATATTTTCTCATCCACTGGGTTTTCCGATATTATTTGGCTCGTCTTTAGGCTTTCTCTTCCCCTTTTCTGGTATTCTGCCTTTTGTGATTCTGAGACACTGTTGTTCTTCAGTGTTTCCCTCACCTCCATTTTCAATACTTGCTCTGGAGAGCGTTTTGCAGTCTAGTTGTCTGAAAGCTTATCTTTAGGGCCTTCAATCTCTTGGGAACTGAAAATGGTACTTCCTTTTCCTTTTACTGTATTTCTTCATCTCTACTGGTCAGGTAATTTCAGGTATCTAATGTAGACTTCTAGGGCTTGGTTAAGTGAAAACTTTAGACTCTTGGCTCTACACAATTGCATGGGATTTCTGTGAGGACAAATTTTCCTAGACATTGATGCCATGTCCAGTTCCTGTGTGTGTTGTCTGGTCTATCTCCAATTGCTGGTGTTGCCTTTGTTGTGATAAACCCCCCATACTATTTCGATTAGGATAACCTCATTTTGATTACGCTTATCTCACAAATCTGAAAGAGCACAGGACACTTCCTCTGGTGGAAATGGAGATTCTAAACTTCTCAGCTCTGCATTCTACTCTATGTTATTTTGGAGTGTTTCCAGAAGAGCAGAGTGTGAGTGCGCTTGTGCTTTGTACTGCCACGGTAATGTCCCACTGAAACCAGTTCTTCCAAGAGCTTCTCTGTCTACAGAAACACCAGTGGAAGCATATCTATGGATGTCACACATCAGGGCCTGCTGGAATGATCCCGCAGCCCGAACTTGGTGTCCTCGCTGCCGAACCGTGCCGGTGCCATCCAAAATGTAGCATCCGCTTTTGAGAGATAAACTGAAGGAAATCCTTCCTCTTCTCACGCTGTGGTCTTGGACCACACTTCCTTGTCCTCTCATCCTTGTGGCACGGGTGCACGAAGGCAACCACAGAGCTGTTGCACATCCTGTGCCTCAAACCAAACCATAATCACAGCCCAGGTTATGAATGTAGCAGATCCTAAGGCTTTTCATTCTGAATTCAAACCCAAGGCCCCCTGGATCCCTCAGACCCGATGCACAATATCTCTCATTCAGCCCCACACATGCTCTATTGGCAAAATGCCAAATTGGTCTCTGGTCCTGCAGATGCACTGGGTGTGGCCATGGGACATATCGATAATTTCAACTGCGCGCGCCAGGGTGGTTGCTTGCTCATTGGGGTCACAGGTCGGTTTGCTCTCTTGATAGGACCCACCACATCCAACAACGCACTCCAGATCCCTGAGACTCAGCGTGTGCCATCATCCGGAGCCCTATCCCTCCCTGAACGCTGCCTCTGCTACCTCAAATTTGGCAGCTCGGATCTCGGTCTCAGAATCAACTGTGGGGATATTTTGCACTGGATTCTTTGAGTTCTGTCAGCCAAGCATCTGCTGTGCACTCTTCTAACACTCAGCGCATCACCTTCAATCCCATGTCTCCTGTCCGCTTGAGAGTGTGCGTCCAAGTTAAAGAGAGTTTCACCTTTACTGCTCCATCAACAGGGCTCAGACCATGCACTGGTATCCATTCCCTGCTTTTCCTTCTCCTGCTTCCAGGTGTTCTGAGGCCTCATCCTGTCTTTGGAAGTAACAGACCTCTCTTCGGCAAGTGTCCTGTGCCAAGGGCTGGGTGAGTGGATGTTTCCATTGCTGTGTTCATGGGAGCGAGTGAGCGCAGGTTGCACTGCTTCTCTGTCAACTGGGCATCGATGAATCAACACTTTCCAGATACATTTCACAGAATTGTGATTTTTTTTTATCTCTTGGTTTCTATACAGCCATGGTGGGAGGGATTGTCCGAAGACTCCAGTTGTGACATTGTGTTGATCTCTCATTTGCAGTCTTTAAAAATTTAATAGAATTTATATAAATGTTTTGGGAGTTATACGAAAATGAATTTAGTTTCTGAAACATACTAAATCGACCTAGAAGCCAGACTTGTCAATTTCGGTAACATTTTGTCAGCTCTAAGGAAAACATAGACAGATAGAATGCAAACTAGCAGTCCGAACTGTTAAAGGGGTCATGTCAACTCTTTACTGTGGAAGCCTCCGAAACCAACAGGAACCATGAAATAACTAATGGAAACATGAAATAACCCCCAAGCTTGGATTCACTTGTGCATGTGGTGCCCTTTACTCCCGAGGACACCTACTGGTCAATGTTGGCATTTCAAGGTGTAACATCCCTCTCAAGGAAAATACAAGAGAAAACGAACTAAATATATACATTTAGCTTTGAATCCAAAGAACCTAGAGGCATTATAGCTATGAGAACCCTGCTGCAGCTCTGCTAGGCTTCTGAGAACCAGGTGTTCTTCTATCAGTGATGAGAACGCTTAATCATCCGATCATGTTGGGTAAAGCACTTGAATGCAACCAAGTCTGCACCCCCATGATAGATTGCCCCCGGGGGCTTGACTCAATTGAAAGACGGTCCACATAAGCTGTGTCTTTCATGTCATTGGCGACTTTTACAGTTCCGTTCACTATCTGACTTCTAATATTTACCTAGACTGTCTTGAAAAACGGAGGCCTAATACAGATTCAAGTTCAGTCAAAGATCCCCCTCACTTACCACACTACCTTCACCCCAGAGAAGACATAAACCCAGCATTTGCTGAATCTAGCGGAAGGCCATCGTTTCTTTGTGGGAGCTAAGTATTCAATTCCTATCTATTTCATACGAGAGTATTTGACCTTTATGGGGTTCCCTGTTGTTCACAGAGGATGAAGCTAGAGGAACTCTGATTCTAGGAGGGGCTTGCTCTTCTCTTACTGGCTTCATTGCAGCTCAGGTACTGATCCCTCAAAATGGATGCCTGAGTGGAGGGGAGGGAAGAGCAAGTGCTTGATAGCTAGGCCCAAACCTGGGAAAAGGCTTACCTGGGCTTGGTGCACTTTGATCTGAATGGCTTGGAATTGCCCCTTGGGTCGTGTGGATTATCTGACCTCTTTCAAGAACATGAGCGTTTTTATCATCTCTGCCATCTCTTCTCTTTAGACGTCAGGGATCTTGGACCCGTTCTTGGAGCAGAGAATTGAGGAACTTCCTCCAGTCCACGGTGGCCCTCCGTAAGTTTCTGCTAGTATCAGCGAGGTTCAATATGTCTCATGAATGCCTTTCGAGCCTGCTATCCTCTACAGCTGTCTCCAGGCCAGTATTCTCTATTGTAGCAGAACATCTCTCATCAATGTGTTCGCATCTCTCCTCAATCCGTGCAGCCACATTTTCGGCCAGCTTCTCTTCGTGTCTCCCATAAAGTCGACTTCAACAGGACTGGGCAAGTCTGAAAGGACCTCGGAGCCTCTCCAGTAAGCTGAAGACAGGCAGATCTTCCACTGTCTGCCCTTTCAGGTTCTGGAAACTGACCCGTGAACTCAGGTCTTTGGGCAGCAGCAGTATCTCGAACTGACACAGCTTCCCGGACCAAAGACCTAAGCCAAGCTCCACAGAGGGCGGCAGCCCCTCCATCGCACTGATCCACCCACAGAACTCTGCCCGGTTACCTAGGATCCACCAGCCACAACAAGCCTCGCGGTACACACCAACATTCCACCTGGAATCCAACCGCTAACTGCCATCCCCAATGGCTGCTGCATCTTGTCAGTGTTGGGGGAGGGGCTGCATCCGACGAGAGGTTCCTAAGGTAAACGTGATTCTACCCACTAGCGTCCCATGGGCCTTTGTTCTTCCCTCTTTCCTTTTGTTCAGATCTGTATGCACTGTAGCAACGGAGGGAAGTGTGTCCATTTTCAGTTGAATGTTTCACACGTCTTTAAACTTTCTAACAGTTCACAGTACACAGAGACCCAGTAAGGGAAACTATTGTTCCTGTAATATGGGCACACCCGCTATACATAGCCGTCGGTTGATTTCTGCTGAAACACCCGCATTCACGGGACATCTATCCATTTGTTTCAAGGGGGCTGGAATTCCTAGGAATGATACAATCCCCAATGTGCACTTTACTGCCTGTCTCTTTTGATCTTAGTACACTTTTGCGGAGCTACTTTTCCTTGTTATAGGCTTGTGCCATTTCTTCTCGACGTAGTGTAGAAGATGGCATTCATTCATCCTGTTGGAAGACTTGCAAGTCTATATCACGTTCTAGGAATCCATTGGATTCCTAAGCGGCATTTGGGTTAGGTCACGATATGCTCATATGAATCAATATTTACGAATATAAATGCACGCCTCTGATTTCCAAATACAGGTACTTTCAAGCCGCGATACTGGGTCGATGCGTACTGAGTGATCCTTGACATCACCTTGAGTAATTTCTTTTGAATATTCATGTTACCCTACCCTTTTTGTGTTGTTTGTTTGTTTGATTCTTTCTTGGTCTGCTTCTCGTTTGTTTCGCAAACACGTCAGGCCATGCATCTCTCCGTTTGCTTCCAACAGAGAGTCATATAAGCTGACTCCCTTAAGAGAGTGCTTCCAATCCCCTATGATTTCCTGCTTCCCTCTCCCATCTTTAGGGTTTTGATGTCCTCCTTGCCTTCTTCTTGTTTCTTCTTTTCCACTCATGCTCTTCTTGCATTTCCAATAAGGGTTTTCTTCTTTCCATTTCATCTTGCTGCTTATCCCTTCAGGGGAGAATTCTCAACCTTTCTTTTAGGATAAGTTTCGAACTGCTGAATTCTTTTAAGATTTGCAGGTCTGTGGCATTCTCTAGCTCTGCTGTTATTAGAAATGGTGGTCATGTGGCATAGGCTACCCTAGATGGCAGCATTTTGCCATTCAAGCTATGGTCTATGTCCTGGCACTCCTCCCTGTCCTGCAATATTGCTGCTGAGATAGCAGCTGAAACCCCTCTGGAGGTTCTCTTGTGACTATGTTGCTTTCCTCCAGGCGCATTTTAAATCACTGGGATGCTCATGAACTTTGTTGATTTGGATCATACAGCTGCTGCTAAGTCTATTGGGATTCCACCTCTTTTGGACGCTGTGTACTTCCTGAATTCGCCTAGATGATTCTATCTTGGCTTTCAGCAAGTTTCAGTCTGATTTTTCTACACATCACTTTTCAAACATTGTTTGTTTCTTTATCTCTTGCTTTTCCATCTGGGACTCTTGCAAATTTTAGTCTTTCATGCCTTGTCTTCAACCAGGATTCAACAGCAATGTTTTCATTGGTTTGCACTTGCTTTCCTATGTGTGCTTCTGACCGAGGGATTTGTGTTCCCCTGTCTTCAAAGTCATTCACGTGTCCCTCTGCAATATCTCGTCTGCTTAGGACGGAATGTTAGCCCTGATATTTTCTCATCCACTGGGTTTTCCGATATTATTTGGCTCGTCTTTAGGCTTTCTCTTCCCCTTTTCTGGTATTCTGCCTTTTGTGATTCTGAGACACTGTTGTTCTTCAGTGTTTCCCTCACCTCCATTTTCAATACTTGCTCTGGAGAGCGTTTTGCAGTCTAGTTGTCTGAAAGCTTATCTTTAGGGCCTTCAATCTCTTGGGAACTGAAAATGGTACTTCCTTTTCCTTTTACTGTATTTCTTCATCTCTACTGGTCAGGTAATTTCAGGTATCTAATGTAGACTTCTAGGGCTTGGTTAAGTGAAAACTTTAGACTCTTGGCTCTACACAATTGCATGGGATTTCTGTGAGGACAAATTTTCCTAGACATTGATGCCATGTCCAGTTCCTGTGTGTGTTGTCTGGTCTATCTCCAATTGCTGGTGTTGCCTTTGTTGTGATAAACCCCCCATACTATTTCGATTAGGATAACCTCATTTTGATTACGCTTATCTCACAAATCTGAAAGAGCACAGGACACTTCCTCTGGTGGAAATGGAGATTCTAAACTTCTCAGCTCTGCATTCTACTCTATGTTATTTTGGAGTGTTTCCAGAAGAGCAGAGTGTGAGTGCGCTTGTGCTTTGTACTGCCACGGTAATGTCCCACTGAAACCAGTTCTTCCAAGAGCTTCTCTGTCTACAGAAACACCAGTGGAAGCATATCTATGGATGTCACACATCAGGGCCTGCTGGAATGATCCCGCAGCCCGAACTTGGTGTCCTCGCTGCCGAACCATGCCGGTGCCATCCAAAATGTAGCATCCGCTTTTGAGAGATAAACTGAAGGAAATCCTTCCTCTTCTCACGCTGTGGTCTTGGACCACACTTCCTTGTCCTCTCATCCTTGTGGCACGGGTGCACGAAGGCAACCACAGAGCTGTTGCACATCCTGTGCCTCAAACCAAACCATTATCACAGCCCAGGTTATGAATGTAGCAGATCCTAAGGCTTTTCATTCTGAATTCAAACCCAAGGCCCCCTGGATCCCTCAGACCCGATGCACAATATCTCTCATTCAGCCCCACACATGCTCTATTGGCAAAATGCCAAATTGGTCTCTGGTCCTGCAGATGCACTGGGTGTGGCCATGGGACATATCGATAATTTCAACTGCGCGCGCCAGGGTGGTTGCTTGCTCATTGGGGTCACAGGTCGGTTTGCTCTCTTGATAGGACCCACCACATCCAACAACGCACTCCAGATCCCTGAGACTCAGCGTGTGCCATCATCCGGAGCCCTATCCCTCCCTGAACGCTGCCTCTGCTACCTCAAATTTGGCAGCTCGGATCTCGGTCTCAGAATCAACTGTGGGGATATTTTGCACTGGATTCTTTGAGTTCTGTCAGCCAAGCATCTGCTGTGCACTCTTCTAACACTCAGCGCATCACCTTCAATCCCATGTCTCCTGTCCGCTTGAGAGTGTGCGTCCAAGTTAAAGAGAGTTTCACCTTTACTGCTCCATCAACAGGGCTCAGACCATGCACTGGTATCCATTCCCTGCTTTTCCTTCTCCTGCTTCCAGGTGTTCTGAGGCCTCATCCTGTCTTTGGAAGTAACAGACCTCTCTTCGGCAAGTGTCCTGTGCCAAGGGCTGGGTGAGTGGATGTTTCCATTGCTGTGTTCATGGGAGCGAGTGAGCGCAGGTTGCACTGCTTCTCTGTCAACTGGGCATCGATGAATCAACACTTTCCAGATACATTTCACAGAATTGTGATTTTTTTTTATCTCTTTGTTTCTATACAGCCGTGGTGGGAGGGATTGTCCGAAGACTCCAGTTGTGACATTGTGTTGATCTCTCATTTGCAGTCTTTAAAAATTTAATAGAATTTATATAAATGTTTTGGGAGTTATACGAAAATGAATTTAGTTTCTGAAACATACTAAATCGACCTAGAAGCCAGACTTGTCAATTTCGGTAACATTTTGTCAGCTCTAAGGAAAACATAGACAGATAGAATGCAAACTAGCAGTCCGAACTGTTAAAGGGGTCATGTCAACTCTTTACTGTGGAAGCCTCCGAAACCAACAGGAACCATGAAATAACTAATGGAAACATGAAATAACCCCCAAGCTTGGATTCACTTGTGCATGTGGTGCCCTTTACTCCCGAGGACACCTACTGGTCAATGTTGGCATTTCAAGGTGTAACATCCCTCTCAAGGAAAATACAAGAGAAAACGAACTAAATATATACATTTAGCTTTGAATCCAAAGAACCTAGAGGCATTATAGCTATGAGAACCCTGCTGCAGCTCTGCTAGGCTTCTGAGAACCAGGTGTTCTTCTATCAGTGATGAGAACGCTTAATCATCCGATCATGTTGGGTAAAGCACTTGAATGCAACCAAGTCTGCACCCCCATGATAGATTGCCCCCGGGGGCTTGACTCAATTGAAAGACGGTCCACATAAGCTGTGTCTTTCATGTCATTGGCGACTTTTACAGTTCCGTTCACTATCTGACTTCTAATATTTACCTAGACTGTCTTGAAAAACGGAGGCCTAATACAGATTCAAGTTCAGTCAAAGATCCCCCTCACTTACCACACTCCCTTCACCCCAGAGAAGACATAAACCCAGCATTTGCTGAATCTAGCGGAAGGCCATCGTTTCTTTGTGGGAGCTAAGTATTCAATTCCTATCTATTTCATACGAGAGTATTTGACCTTTATGGGGTTCCCTGTTGTTCACAGAGGATGAAGCTAGAGGAACTCTGATTCTAGGAGGGGCTTGCTCTTCTCTTACTGGCTTCATTGCAGCTCAGGTACTGATCCCTCAAAATGGATGCCTGAGTGGAGGGGAGGGAAGAGCAAGTGCTTGATAGCTAGGCCCAAACCTGGGAAAAGGCTTACCTGGGCTTGGTGCACTTTGATCTGAATGGCTTGGAATTGCCCCTTGGGTCGTGTGGATTATCTGACCTCTTTCAAGAACATGAGCGTTTTTATCATCTCTGCCATCTCTTCTCTTTAGACGTCAGGGATCTTGGACCCGTTCTTGGAGCAGAGAATTGAGGAACTTCCTCCAGTCCACGGTGGCCCTCCGTAAGTTTCTGCTAGTATCAGCGAGGTTCAATATGTCTCATGAATGCCTTTCGAGCCTGCTATCCTCTACAGCTGTCTCCAGGCCAGTATTCTCTATTGTAGCAGAACATCTCTCATCAATGTGTTCGCATCTCTCCTCAATCCGTGCAGCCACATTTTCGGCCAGCTTCTCTTCGTGTCTCCCATAAAGTCGACTTCAACAGGACTGGGCAAGTCTGAAAGGACCTCGGAGCCTCTCCAGTAAGCTGAAGACAGGCAGATCTTCCACTGTCTGCCCTTTCAGGTTCTGGAAACTGACCCGTGAACTCAGGTCTTTGGGCAGCAGCAGTATCTCCAACTGACACAGCTTCCCGGAACAAAGACCTAAGCCAAGCTCCACAGAGGGCGGCAGCCCCTCCATCGCACTGATCCACCCACAGAACTCTGCCCGGTTACCTAGGATCCACCAGCCACAACAAGCCTCGCGGTACACACCAACATTCCACCTGGAATCCAACCGCTAACTGCCATCCCCAATGGCTGCTGCATCTTGTCAGTGTTGGGGGAGGGGCTGCATCCGACGAGAGGTTCCTAAGGTAAACGTGATTCTACCCACTAGCGTCCCATGGGCCTTTGTTCTTCCCTCTTTCCTTTTGTTCAGATCTGTATGCACTGTAGCAACGGAGGGAAGTGTGTCCATTTTCAGTTGAATGTTTCACACGTCTTTAAACTTTCTAACAGTTCACAGTACACAGAGACCCAGTAAGGGAAACTATTGTTCCTGTAATATGGGCACACCCGCTATACATAGCCGTCGGTTGATTTCTGCTGAAACACCCGCATTCACGGGACATCTATCCATTTGTTTCAAGGGGGCTGGAATTCCTAGGAATGATACAATCCCCAATGTGCACTTTACTGCCTGTCTCTTTTGATCTTAGTACACTTTTGCGGAGCTACTTTTCCTTGTTATAGGCTTGTGCCATTTCTTCTCGACGTAGTGTAGAAGATGGCATTCATTCATCCTGTTAGAAGACTTGCAAGTCTATATCACGGACTAGGAATCCATTGGATTCCTAAGCGGCATTTGGGTTAGGTCACGATATGCTCATATGAATCAATATTTACGAATATAAATGCACGCCTCTGATTTCCAAATACAGGTACTTTCAAGCCGCGATACTGGGTCGATGCGTACTGAGTGATCCTTGACATCACCTTGAGTAATTTCTTTTGAATATTCATGTTACCCTACCCTTTTTGTGTTGTTTGTTTGTTT
Source organism: Vicugna pacos (assembly GCF_048564905.1). NCBI lineage: Eukaryota > Metazoa > Chordata > Mammalia > Artiodactyla > Camelidae > Vicugna > Vicugna pacos. The sequence goes on from NW_027328735.1 coordinate 105,683, forward strand.
GATTCTTTCTTGGTCTGCTTCTCGTTTGTTTCGCAAACACGTCAGGCCATGCATCTCTCCGTTTGCTTCCAACAGAGAGTCATATAAGCTGACTCCCTTAAGATAGTGCTTCCAATCCCCTATGATTTCCTGCTTCCCTCTCCCATCTTTAGGGTTTTGATGTCCTCCTTGCCTTCTTCTTGTTTCTTCTTTTCCACTCATGCTCTTCTTGCATTTCCAATAAGGGTTTTCTTCTTTCCATTTCATCTTGCTGCTTATCCCTTCAGGGGAGAATTCTCAACCTTTCTTTTAGGATAAGTTTCGAACTGCTGAATTCTTTTAAGATTTGCAGGTCTGTGGCATTCTCTAGCTCTGCTGTTATTAGAAATGGTGGTCATGTGGCATAGGCTACCCTAGATGGCAGCATTTTGCCATTCAAGCTATGGTCTATGTCCTGGCACTCCTCCCTGTCCTGCAATATTGCTGCTGAGATAGCAGCTGAAACCCCTCTGGAGGTTCTCTTGTGACTATGTTGCTTTCCTCCAGGCGCATTTTAAATCACTGGGATGCTCATGAACTTTGTTGATTTGGATCATACAGCTGCTGCTAAGTCTATTGGGATTCCACCTCTTTTGGACGCTGTGTACTTCCTGAATTCGCCTAGATGATTCTATCTTGGCTTTCAGCAAGTTTCAGTCTGATTTTTCTACACATCACTTTTCAAACATTGTTTGTTTCTTTATCTCTTGCTTTTCCATCTGGGACTCTTGCAAATTTTAGTCTTTCATGCCTTGTCTTCAACCAGGATTCAACAGCAATGTTTTCATTGGTTTGCACTTGCTTTCCTATGTGTGCTTCTGACCGAGGGATTTGTGTTCCCCTGTCTTCAAAGTCATTCACGTGTCCCTCTGCAATATCTCGTCTGCTTAGGACGGAATGTTAGCCCTGATATTTTCTCATCCACTGGGTTTTCCGATATTATTTGGCTCGTCTTTAGGCTTTCTCTTCCCCTTTTCTGGTATTCTGCCTTTTGTGATTCTGAGACACTGTTGTTCTTCAGTGTTTCCCTCACCTCCATTTTCAATACTTGCTCTGGAGAGCGTTTTGCAGTCTAGTTGTCTGAAAGCTTATCTTTAGGGCCTTCAATCTCTTGGGAACTGAAAATGGTACTTCCTTTTCCTTTTACTGTATTTCTTCATCTCTACTGGTCAGGTAATTTCAGGTATCTAATGTAGACTTCTAGGGCTTGGTTAAGTGAAAACTTTAGACTCTTGGCTCTACACAATTGCATGGGATTTCTGTGAGGACAAATTTTCCTAGACATTGATGCCATGTCCAGTTCCTGTGTGTGTTGTCTGGTCTATCTCCAATTGCTGGTGTTGCCTTTGTTGTGATAAACCCCCCATACTATTTCGATTAGGATAACCTCATTTTGATTACGCTTATCTCACAAATCTGAAAGAGCACAGGACACTTCCTCTGGTGGAAATGGAGCTTCTAAACTTCTCAGCTCTGCATTCTACTCTATGTTATTTTGGAGTGTTTCCAGAAGAGCAGAGTGTGAGTGCGCTTGTGCTTTGTACTGCCACGGTAATGTCCCACTGAAACCAGTTCTTCCAAGAGCTTCTCTGTCTACAGAAACACCAGTGGAAGCATATCTATGGATGTCACACATCAGGGCCTGCTGGAATGATCCCGCAGCCCGAACTTGGTGTCCTCGCTGCCGAACCGTGCCGGTGCCATCCAAAATGTAGCAGCCGCTTTTGAGAGATAAACTGAAGGAAATCCTTCCTCTTCTCACGCTGTGGTCTTGGACCACACTTCCTTGTCCTCTCATCCTTGTGGCACGGGTGCACGAAGGCAACCACAGAGCTGTTGCACATCCTGTGCCTCAAACCAAACCATAATCACAGCCCAGGTTATGAATGTAGCAGATCCTAAGGCTTTTCATTCTGAATTCAAACCCAAGGCCCCCTGGATCCCTCAGACCCGATGCACAATATCTCTCATTCAGCCCCACACATGCTCTATTGGCAAAATGCCAAATTGGTCTCTGGTCCTGCAGATGCACTGGGTGTGGCCATGGGACATATCGATAATTTCAACTGCGCGCGCCAGGGTGGTTGCTTGCTCATTGGGGTCACAGGTCGGTTTGCTCTCTTGATAGGACCCACCACATCCCACAACGCACTCCAGATCCCTGAGACTCAGCGTGTGCCATCATCCGGAGCCCTATCCCTCCCTGAACGCTGCCTCTGCTACCTCAAATTTGGCAGCTCGGATCTCGGTCTCAGAATCAACTGTGGGGATATTTTGCACTGGATTCTTTGAGTTCTGTCAGCCAAGCATCTGCTGTGCACTCTTCTAACACTCAGCGCATCACCTTCAATCCCATGTCTCCTGTCCGCTTGAGAGTGTGCGTCCAAGTTAAAGAGAGTTTCACCTTTACTGCTCCATCAACAGGGCTCAGACCATGCACTGGTATCCATTCCCTGCTTTTCCTTCTCCTGCTTCCAGGTGTTCTGAGGCCTCATCCTGTCTTTGGAAGTAACAGACCTCTCTTCGGCAAGTGTCCTGTGCCAAGGGCTGGGTGAGTGGATGTTTCCATTGCTGTGTTCATGGGAGCGAGTGAGCGCAGGTTGCACTGCTTCTCTGTCAACTGGGCATCGATGAATCAACACTTTCCAGATACATTTCACAGAATTGTGATTTTTTTTTATCTCTTGGTTTCTATACAGCCGTGGTGGGAGGGATTGTCCGAAGACTCCAGTTGTGACATTGTGTTGATCTCTCATTTGCAGTCTTTAAAAATTTAATAGAATTTATATAAATGTTTTGGGAGTTATACGAAAATGAAGTTAGTTTCTGAAACATACTAAATCGACCTAGAAGCCAGACTTGTCAATTTCGGTAACATTTTGTCAGCTCTAAGGAAAACATAGACAGATAGAATGCAAACTAGCAGTCCGAACTGTTAAAGGGGTCATGACAACTCTTTACTGTGGAAGCCTCCGAAACCAACAGGAACCATGAAATAACTAATGGAAACATGAAATAACCCCCAAGCTTGGATTCACTTGTGCATGTGGTGCCCTTTACTCCCGATGACACCTACTGGTCAATGTTGGCATTTCAAGGTGTAACATCCCTCTCAAGGAAAATACAAGAGAAAACGAACTAAATATATACATTTAGCTTTGAATCCAAAGAACCTAGAGGCATTATAGCTATGAGAAACCTGCTGCAGCTATGCTAGGCTACTGAGAACCAGGTGTTCTTCTATCAGTGATGAGAACGCTTAATCATCCGATCATGTTGGGTAAAGCACTTGAATGCAACCAAGTCTGCACCCCCATGATAGATTGCCCCCGGGGGCTTGACTCATTTGAAAGACGGTCCACATAAGCTGTGTCTTTCATGTCATTGGCGACTTTTACAGTTCAGTTCACTATCTGACTTCTAATATTTACCTTGACTGTCTTGAAAAACGGAGGCCTAATACATATTCAAGTTCAGTCAAGGATTCCCCTCACTTACCACACTCCCTTCACCCCAGAGAAGACATAAACCCAGCATTTGCTGAATCTAGCGGAAGGCCATCGTTTCTTTGTTGGAGCTAAGTATTCAATTCCTATCTATTTCATACGAGAGTATTTGACCTTTATGGGGTTCCCTGTTGTTCACAGAGGATGAAGCTAGAGGAACTCTGATTCTAGGAGGGGCTTGCTCTTCTCTTACTGGCTTCATTGCAGCTCAGGTACTGATCCCTCAAAATGGATGCCTGAGTGGAGGGGAGGGAAGGGCAAGTGCTTGATAGCTAGGCCCAAACCTGGGAAAAGGCTTACCTGGGCTTGGTGCACTTTGATCTGAATGGCTTGGAATTGCCCCTTGGGTCGTGTGGATTATCTGACCTCTTTCAAGAACATGAGCGTTTTTATCATCTCTGCCATCTCTTCTCTTTAGACGTCAGGGATCTTGGACCCGTTCTTGGAGCAGAGAATTGAGGAACTTCCTCCAGTCCTCGGTGGCCCTCCGTAAGTTTCTGCTAGTATCAGCGAGGTTCAATATGTCTCATGAATGCCTTTCGAGCCTGCTATCCTCTACAGCTGTCTCCAGGCCAGTATTCTCTATTGTAGCAGAACATCTCTCATCAATGTGTTCGCATCTCTCCTCAATCCGTGCAGCCACATTTTCGGCCAGCTTCTCTTCGTGTCTCCCATAAAGTCGACTTCAACAGGACTGGGCAAGTCTGAAAGGACCTCGGAGCCTCTCCAGTAAGCTGAAGAGAGGCAGATCTTCCACTGTCTGCCCTTTCAGGTTCTGGAAACTGACCCGTGAACTCAGGTCTTTGGGCAGCAGCAGTATCTCCAACTGACACAGCTTCCCGGAACAAAGACCTAAGCCAAGCTCCACAGAGGGCGGCAGCCCCTCCATCGCACTGATCCACCCACAGAACTCTGCCCGGTTACCTAGGATCCACCAGCCACAACAAGCCTCGCGGTACACACCAACATTCCACCTGGAATCCAACCGCTAACTGCCATCCCCAATGGCTGCTGCATCTTGTCAGTGTTGGGGGAGGGGCTGCATCCGACGAGAGGTTCCTAAGGTAAACGTGATTCTACCCACTAGCGTCCCATGGGCCTTTGTTCTTCCCTCTTTCCTTTTGTTCAGATCTGTATGCACTGTAGCAACGGAGGGAAGTGTGTCCATTTTCAGTTGAATGTTTCACACGTCTTTAAACTTTCTAACAGTTCACAGTACACAGAGACCCAGTAAGGGAAACTATTGTTCCTGTAATATGGGCACACCCGCTATACATAGCCGTCCGTTGATTTCTGCTGAAACACCCGCATTCACGGGACATCTATCCATTTGTTTCAAGGGGGCTGGAATTCCTAGGAATGATACAATCCCCAATGTGCACTTTACTGCCTGTCTCTTTTGATCTTAGTACACTTTTGCGGAGCTACTTTTCCTTGTTATAGGCTTGTGCCATTTCTTCTCGACGTAGTGTAGAAGATGGCATTCATTCATCCTGTTGGAAGACTTGCAAGTCTATATCACGGACTAGGAATCCATTGGATTCCTAAGCGGCATTTGGGTTAGGTCACGATATGCTCATATGAATCAATATTTACGAATATAAATGCACGCCTCTGATTTCCAAATACAGGTACTTTCAAGCCGCGATACTGGGTCGATGCGTACTGAGTGATCCTTGACATCACCTTGAGTAATTTCTTTTGAATATTCATGTTACCCTACCCTTTTTGTGTTGTTTGTTTGTTTGATTCTTTCTTGGTCTGCTTCTCGTTTGTTTCACAAACACGTCAGGCCATGCATCTCTCCGTTTGCTTCCAACAGAGAGTCATATAAGCTGACTCCCTTAAGATAGTGCTTCCAATCCCCTATGATTTCCTGCTTCCCTCTCCCATCTTTAGGGTTTTGATGTCCTCCTTGCCTTCTTCTTGTTTCTTCTTTTCCACTCATGCTCTTCTTGCATTTCCAATAAGGGTTTTCTTCTTTCCATTTCATCTTGCTGCTTATCCCTTCAGGGGAGAATTCTCAACCTTTCTTTTAGGATAAGTTTCGAACTGCTGAATTCTTTTAAGATTTGCAGGTCTGTGGCATTCTCTAGCTCTGCTGTTATTAGAAATGGTGGTCATGTGGCATAGGCTACCCTAGATGGCAGCATTTTGCCATTCAAGCTATGGTCTATGTCCTGGCACTCCTCCCTGTCCTGCAATATTGCTGCTGAGATAGCAGCTGAAACCCCTCTGGAGGTTCTCTTGTGACTATGTTGCTTTCCTCCAGGCGCATTTTAAATCACTGGGATGCTCATGAACTTTGTTGATTTGGATCATACAGCTGCTGCTAAGTCTATTGGGATTCCACCTCTTTTGGACGCTGTGTACTTCCTGAATTCGCCTAGATGATTCTATCTTGGCTTTCAGCAAGTTTCAGTCTGATTTTTCTACACATCACTTTTCAAACATTGTTTGTTTCTTTATCTCTTGCTTTTCCATCTGGGACTCTTGCAAATTTTAGTCTTTCATGCCTTGTCTTCAACCAGGATTCAACAGCAATGTTTTCATTGGTTTGCACTTGCTTTCCTATGTGTGCTTCTGACCGAGGGATTTGTGTTCCCCTGTCTTCAAAGTCATTCACGTGTCCCTCTGCAATATCTCGTCTGCTTAGGACGGAATGTTAGCCCTGATATTTTCTCATCCACTGGGTTTTCCGATATTATTTGGCTCGTCTTTAGGCTTTCTCTTCCCCTTTTCTGGTATTCTGCCTTTTGTGATTCTGAGACACTGTTGTTCTTCAGTGTTTCCCTCACCTCCATTTTCAATACTTGCTCTGGAGAGCGTTTTGCAGTCTAGTTGTCTGAAAGCTTATCTTTAGGGCCTTCAATCTCTTGGGAACTGAAAATGGTACTTCCTTTTCCTTTTACTGTATTTCTTCATCTCTACTGGTCAGGTAATTTCAGGTATCTAATGTAGACTTCTAGGGCTTGGTTAAGTGAAAACTTTAGACTCTTGGCTCTACACAATTGCATGGGATTTCTGTGAGGACAAATTTTCCTAGACATTGATGCCATGTCCAGTTCCTGTGTGTGTTGTCTGGTCTATCTCCAATTGCTGGTGTTGCCTTTGTTGTGATAAACCCCCCATACTATTTCGATTAGGATAACCTCATTTTGATTACGCTTATCTCACAAATCTGAAAGAGCACAGGACACTTCCTCTGGTGGAAATGGAGCTTCTAAACTTCTCAGCTCTGCATTCTACTCTATGTTATTTTGGAGTGTTTCCAGAAGAGCAGAGTGTGAGTGCGCTTGTGCTTTGTACTGCCACGGTAATGTCCCACTGAAACCAGTTCTTCCAAGAGCTTCTCTGTCTACAGAAACACCAGTGGAAGCATATCTATGGATGTCACACATCAGGGCCTGCTGGAATGATCCCGCAGCCCGAACTTGGTGTCCTCGCTGCCGAACCGTGCCGGTGCCATCCAAAATGTAGCAGCCGCTTTTGAGAGATAAACTGAAGGAAATCCTTCCTCTTCTCACGCTGTGGTCTTGGACCACACTTCCTTGTCCTCTCATCCTTGTGGCACGGGTGCACGAAGGCAACCACAGAGCTGTTGCACATCCTGTGCCTCAAACCAAACCATAATCACAGCCCAGGTTATGAATGTAGCAGATCCTAAGGCTTTTCATTCTGAATTCAAACCCAAGGCCCCCTGGATCCCTCAGACCCGATGCACAATATCTCTCATTCAGCCCCACACATGCTCTATTGGCAAAATGCCAAATTGGTCTCTGGTCCTGCAGATGCACTGGGTGTGGCCATGGGACATATCGATAATTTCAACTGCGCGCGCCAGGGTGGTTGCTTGCTCATTGGGGTCACAGGTCGGTTTGCTCTCTTGATAGGACCCACCACATCCCACAACGCACTCCAGATCCCTGAGACTCAGCGTGTGCCATCATCCGGAGCCCTATCCCTCCCTGAACGCTGCCTCTGCTACCTCAAATTTGGCAGCTCGGATCTCGGTCTCAGAATCAACTGTGGGGATATTTTGCACTGGATTCTTTGAGTTCTGTCAGCCAAGCATCTGCTGTGCACTCTTCTAACACTCAGCGCATCACCTTCAATCCCATGTCTCCTGTCCGCTTGAGAGTGTGCGTCCAAGTTAAAGAGAGTTTCACCTTTACTGCTCCATCAACAGGGCTCAGACCATGCACTGGTATCCAATCCCTGCTTTTCCTTCTCCTGCTTCCAGGTGTTCTGAGGCCTCATCCTGTCTTTGGAAGTAACAGACCTCTCTTCGGCAAGTGTCCTGTGCCAAGGGCTGGGTGAGTGGATGTTTCCATTGCTGTGTTCATGGGAGCGAGTGAGCGCAGGTTGCACTGCTTCTCTGTCAACTGGGCATCGATGAATCAACACTTTCCAGATACATTTCACAGAATTGTGATTTTTTTTTATCTCTTGGTTTCTATACAGCCGTGGTGGGAGGGATTGTCCGAAGACTCCAGTTGTGACATTGTGTTGATCTCTCATTTGCAGTCTTTAAAAATTTAATAGAATTTATATAAATGTTTTGGGAGTTATACGAAAATGAAGTTAGTTTCTGAAACATACTAAATCGACCTAGAAGCCAGACTTGTCAATTTCGGTAACATTTTGTCAGCTCTAAGGAAAACATAGACAGATAGAATGCAAACTAGCAGTCCGAACTGTTAAAGGGGTCATGTCAACTCTTTACTGTGGAAGCCTCCGAAACCAACAGGAACCATGAAATAACTAATGGAAACATGAAATAACCCCCAAGCTTGGATTCACTTGTGCATGTGGTGCCCTTTACTCCCGATGACACCTACTGGTCAATGTTGGCATTTCAAGGTGTAACATCCCTCTCAAGGAAAATACAAGAGAAAACGAACTAAATATATACATTTAGCTTTGAATCCAAAGAACCTAGAGGCATTATAGGTATGAGAACCCTGCTGCAGCTATGCTAGGCTACTGAGAACCAGGTGTTCTTCTATCAGTGATGAGAACGCTTAATCATCCGATCATGTTGGGTAAAGCACTTGAATGCAACCAAGTCTGCACCCCCATGATCGATTGCCCCCGGGGGCTTGACTCAATTGAAAGACGGTCCACATAAGCTGTGTCTTTCATGTCATTGGCGACTTTTACAGTTCCGTTCACTATCTGACTTCTAATATTTACCTTGACTGTCTTGAAAAACGAAGGCCTAATACATATTCAAGTTCAGTCAAGGATTCCCCTCACTTACCACACTCCCTTCACCCCAGAGAAGACATAAACCCAGCATTTGCTGAATCTAGCGGAAGGCCATCGTTTCTTTGTGGGAGCTAAGTATTCAATTCCTATCTATTTCATACGAGAGTATTTGACCTTTATGGGGTTCCCTGTTGTTCACAGAGGATGAAGCTAGAGGAACTCTGATTCTAGGAGGGGCTTGCTCTTCTCTTACTGGCTTCATTGCAGCTCAGGTACTGATCCCTCAAAATGGATGCCTGAGTGGAGGGGAGGGAAGAGCAAGTGCTTGATAGCTAGGCCCAAACCTGGGAAAAGGCTTACCTGGGCTTGGTGCACTTTGATCTGAATGGCTTGGAATTGCCCCTTGGGTCGTGTGGATTATCTGACCTCTTTCAAGAACATGAGCGTTTTTATCATCTCTGCCATCTCTTCTCTTTAGACGTCAGGGATCTTGGACCCGTTCTTGGAGCAGAGAATTGAGGAACTTCCTCCAGTCCACGGTGGCCCTCCGTAAGTTTCTGCTAGTATCAGCGAGGTTCAATATGTCTCATGAATGCCTTTCGAGCCTGCTATCCTCTACAGCTGTCTCCAGGCCAGTATTCTCTATTGTAGCAGAACATCTCTCATCAATGTGTTCGCATCTCTCCTCAATCCGTGCAGCCACATTTTCGGCCAGCTTCTCTTCGTGTCTCCCATAAAGTCGACTTCAACAGGACTGGGCAAGTCTGAAAGGACCTCGGAGCCTCTCCAGTAAGCTGAAGAGAGGCAGATCTTCCACTGTCTGCCCTTTCAGGTTCTGGAAACTGACCCGTGAACTCAGGTCTTTGGGCAGCAGCAGTATCTCCAACTGACACAGCTTCCCGGAACAAAGACCTAAGCCAAGCTCCACAGAGGGTGGCAGCCCCTCCATCGCACTGATCCACCCACAGAACTCTGCCCGGTTACCTAGGATCCACCAGCCACAACAAGCCTCGCGGTACACACCAACATTCCACCTGGAATCCAACCGCTAACTGCCATCCCCAATGGCTACTGCATCTTGTCAGTGTTGGGGGAGGGGCTGAATTCGACGAGAGGTTCCTAAGGTAAACGTGATTCTACCCACTAGCGTCCCATGGGCCTTTCTTCTTCCCTCTTTCCTTTTGTTCAGATCTGTATGCACTGTAGCAACGGAGGGAAGTGTGTCCATTTTCAGTTGAATGTTTCACACGTCTTTAAACTTTCTAACAGTTCACAGTACACAGAGACCCAGTAAGGGAAACTATTGTTCCTGTAATATGGGCACACCCGCTATACATAGCCGTCGGTTGATTTCTGCTGAAACACCCGCATTCACGGGACATCTATCCATTTGTTTCAAGGGGGCTGGAATTCCTAGGAATGATACAATCCCCAATGTGCACTTTACTGCCTGTCTCTTTTGATCTTAGTACACTTTTGCGGAGCTACTTTTCCTTGTTATAGGCTTGTGCCATTTCTTCTCGACGTAGTGTAGAAGATGGCATTCATTCATCCTGTTGGAAGACTTGCAAGTCTATATCACGGACTAGGAATCCATTGGATTCCTAAGCGGCATTTGGGTTAGGTCACGATATGCTCATATGAATCAATATTTACGAATATAAATGCACGCCTCTGATTTCCGAATACAGGTACATTCAAGCCGCGATACTGGGTCGATGCGTACTGAATGATCCTTGACATCACCTTGAGTAATTTCTTTTGAATATTCATGTTACCCTACCCTTTTTGTGTTGTTTGTTTGTTTGATTCTTTCTTGGTCTGCTTCTCGTTTGTTTCGCAAACACGTCAGGCCATGCATCTCTCCGTTTGCTTCCAACAGAGAGTCATATAAGCTGACTCCCTTAAGATAGTGCTTCCAATCCCCTATGATTTCCTGCTTCCCTCTCCCATCTTTAGGGTTTTGATGTCCTCCTTGCCTTCTTCTTGTTTCTTCTTTTCCACTCATGCTCTTCTTGCATTTCCAATAAGGGTTTTCTTCTTTCCATTTCATCTTGCTGCTTATCCCTTCAGGGGAGAATTCTCAACCTTTCTTTTAGGATAAGTTTCGAACTGCTGAATTCTTTTAAGATTTGCAGGTCTGTGGCATTCTCTAGCTCTGCTGTTATTAGAAATGGTGGTCATGTGGCATAGGCTACCCTAGATGGCAGCATTTTGCCATTCAAGCTATGGTCTATGTCCTGGCACTCCTCCCTGTCCTGCAATATTGCTGCTGAGATAGCAGCTGAAACCCCTCTGGAGGTTCTCTTGTGACTATGTTGCTTTCCTCCAGGCGCATTTTAAATCACTGGGATGCTCATGAACTTTGTTGATTTGGATCATACAGCTGCTGCTAAGTCTATTGGGATTCCACCTCTTTTGGATGCTGTGTACTTCCTGAATTCGCCTAGATGATTCTATCTTGGCTTTCAGCAAGTTTCAGTCTGATTTTTCTACACATCACTTTTCAAACATTGTTTGTTTCTTTATCTCTTGCTTTTCCATCTGGGACTCTTGCAAATTTTAGTCTTTCATGCCTTGTCTTCAACCAGGATTCAACAGCAATGTTTTCATTGGTTTGCACTTGCTTTCCTATGTGTGCTTCTGACCGAGGGATTTGTGTTCCCCTGTCTTCAAAATCATTCACGCGTCCCTCTGCAATATCTCGTCTGCTTAGGACGGAATGTTAGCCCTGATATTTTCTCATCCACTGGGTTTTCCGATATTATTTGGCTCGTCTTTAGGCTTTCTCTTCCCCTTTTCTGGTATTCTGCCTTTTGTGATTCTGAGACACTGTTGTTCTTCAGTGTTTCCCTCACCTCCATTTTCAATACTTGCTCTGGAGAGCGTTTTGCAGTCTAGTTGTCTGAAAGCTTATCTTTAGGGCCTTCAATCTCTTGGGAACTGAAAATGGTACTTCCTTTTCCTTTTACTGTATTTCTTCATCTCTACTGGTCAGGTAATTTCAGGTATCTAATGTAGACTTCTAGGGCTTGGTTAAGTGAAAACTTTAGACTCTTGGCTGTACACAATTGCATGGGATTTCTGTGAGGACAAATTTTCCTAGACATTGATGCCATGTCCTGTTCCTGTGTGTGTTGTCTGGTCTATCTCCAATTGCTGGTGTTGCCTTTGTTGCGATAAACCCCCCATACTATTTCGATTAGGATAACCTCATTTTGATTACGCTTATCTCACAAATCTGAAAGAGCACAGGGCACTTCCTCTGGTGGAAATGGAGATTCTAAACTTCTCAGCTCTGCATTCTACTCTATGTTATTTTGGAGTGTTTCCAGAAGAGCAGAGTGTGAGTGCGCTTGTGCTTTGTAGTGCCACGGGAATGTCCCACTGAAACCAGTTCTTCCAAGAGCTTCTCTGTCTACAGAAACACCAGTGGAAGCATATCTATGGATGTCACACATCAGGGCCTGCTGGAATGATCCCACAGCCCGAACTTGGTGTCCTCACTGCCGAACCGTGCCGGTGCCATCCAAAATGTAGCATCCGCTTTTGAGAGATAAACTGAAGGAAATCCTTCCTCTTCTCACGCTGTGGTCTTGGACCACACTTCCTTGTCCTCTCATCCTTGTGGCACGGGTGCACGAAGGCAACCACAGAGCTGTTGCACATCCTGTGCCTCAAACCAAACCATAATCACAGCCCAGGTTATGAATGTAGCAGATCCTAAGGCTTTTCATTCTGAATTCAAACCCAAGGCCCCCTGGATCCCTCAGACCCGATGCACAATATCTCTCATTCAGCCCCACACATGCTCTATTGGCAAAATGCCAAATTGGTCTCTGGTCCTGCAGATGCACTGGGTGTGGCCATGGGACATATCGATAATTTCAACTGCGCGCGCCAGGGTGGTTGCTTGCTCATTGGGGTCACAGGTCGGTTTGCTCTCTTGATAGGACCCACCACATCCAACAACGCACTCCAGATCCCTGAGACTCAGCGTGTGCCATCATCCGGAGCCCTATCCCTCCCTGAACGCTGCCTCTGCTACCTCAAATTTGGCAGCTCGGATCTCGGTCTCAGAATCAACTGTGGGGATATTTTGCACTGGATTCTTTGAGTTCTGTCAGCCAAGCATCTGCTGTGCACTCTTCTAACACTCAGCGCATCACCTTCAATCCCATGTCTCCTGTCCGCTTGAGAGTGTGCGTCCAAGTTAAAGAGAGTTTCACCTTTACTGCTCCATCAACAGGGCTCAGACCATGCACTGGTATCCATTCCCTGCTTTTCCTTCTCCTGCTTCCAGGTGTTCTGAGGCCTCATCCTGTCTTTGGAAGTAACAGACCTCTCTTCGGCAAGTGTCCTGTGCCAAGGGCTGGGTGAGTGGATGTTTCCATTGCTGTGTTCATGGGAGCGAGTGAGCGCAGGTTGCACTGCTTCTCTGTCAACTGGGCATCGATGAATCAACACTTTCCAGATACATTTCACAGAATTGTGATTTTTTTTTATCTCTTGGTTTCTATACAGCCGTGGTGGGAGGGATTGTCCGAAGACTCCAGTTGTGACATTGTGTTGATCTCTCATTTGCAGTCTTTAAAAATTTAATAGAATTTATATAAATGTTTTGGGAGTTATACGAAAATGAAGTTAGCTTCTGAAACATACTAAATCGACCTAGAAGCCAGACTTGTCAATTTCGGTAACATTTTGTCAGCTCTAAGGAAAACATAGACAGATAGAATGCAAACTAGCAGTCCGAACTGTTAAAGGGGTCATGTCAACTCTTTACTGTGGAAGCCTCCGAAACCAACAGGAACCATGAAATAACTAATGGAAACATGAAATAACCCCCAAGCTTGGATTCACTTGTGCATGTGGTGCCCTTTACTCCCGATGACACCTACTGGTCAATGTTGGCATTTCAAGGTGTAACATCCCTCTCAAGGAAAATACAAGAGAAAACGAACTAAATATATACATTTAGCTTTGAATCCAAAGAACCTAGAGGCATTATAGCTATGAGAACCCTGCTGCAGCTCTGCTAGGCTTCTGAGAACCAGGTGTTCTTCTATCAGTGATGAGAACGCTTAATCATCCGATCATGTTGGGTAAAGCACTTGAATGCAACCAAGTCTGCACCCCCATGATAGATTGCCCCCGGGGGCTTGACTCAATTGAAAGACGGTCCACATAAGCTGTGTCTTTCATGTCATTGGCGACTTTTACAGTTCCGTTCACTATCTGACTTCTAATATTTACCTAGACTGTCTTGAAAAACGGAGGCCTAATACAGATTCAAGTTCAGTCAAAGATCCCCCTCACTTACCACACTCCCTTCACCCCAGAGAAGACATAAACCCAGCATTTGCTGAATCTAGCGGAAGGCCATCGTTTCTTTGTGGGAGCTAAGTATTCAATTCCTATCTATTTCATACGAGAGTATTTGACCTTTATGGGGTTCCCTGTTGTTCACAGAGGATGAAGCTAGAGGAACTCTGATTCTAGGAGGGGCTTGCTCTTCTCTTACTGGCTTCATTGCAGCTCAGGTACTGATCCCTCAAAATGGATGCCTGAGTGGAGGGGAGGGAAGAGCAAGTGCTTGATAGCTAGGCCCAAACCTGGGAAAAGGCTTACCTGGGCTTGGTGCACTTTGATCTGAATGGCTTGGAATTGCCCCTTGGGTCGTGTGGATTATCTGACCTCTTTCAAGAACATGAGCGTTTTTATCATCTCTGCCATCTCTTCTCTTTAGACGTCAGGGATCTTGGACCCGTTCTTGGAGCAGAGAATTGAGGAACTTCCTCCAGTCCACGGTGGCCCTCCGTAAGTTTCTGCTAGTATCAGCGAGGTTCAATATGTCTCATGAATGCCTTTTGAGCTTGCTATCCTCTACAGCTGTCTCCAGGCCAGTATTCTCTATTGTAGCAGAACATCTCTCATCAATGTGTTCGCATCTCTCCTCAATCCGTGCAGCCACATTTTCGGACAGCTTCTCTTCGTGTCTCCCATAAAGTCGACTTCAACAGGACTGGGCAAGTCTGAAAGGACCTCGGAGCCTCTCCAGTAAGCTGAAGAGAGGCAGATCTTCCACTGTCTGCCCTTTCAGGTTCCGGTAACTGACCCGTGAACTCAGGTCTTTGGGCAGCAGCAGTTTCTCCAACTGACACAGCTTCCCGGAACAAAGACCTAAGCCAAGCTCCACAGAGGGCGGCAGCCCCTCCATCGCACTGATCCACCCACAGTACTCTTCCCGGTTACCTAGGATCCACCAGCCACAACAAGCCTCGCGGTACACACCAACATTCCACCTGGAATCCAACCGCTAACTGCCATCCCCAATGGCTGCTGCATCTTGTCAGTGTTGCGGGAGGGGCTGCATCCGACGAGAGGTTCCTAAGGTAAACGTGATTCTACCCACTAGCGTCCCATGGGCCTTTCTTCTTCCCTCTTTCCTTTTGTTCAGATCTGTATGCACTGTAGCAACGGAGGGAAGTGTGTCCATTTTCAGTTGAATGTTTCACACGTCTTTAAACTTTCTAACAGTTCACAGTACACAGAGACCCACTAAGGGAAACTATTGTTCCTGTAATATGGGCACACCCGCAATACATAGCCGTCGGTTGATTTCTGCTGAAACACCCGCATTCACGGGACATCTATCCATTTGTTTCAAGGGGGCTGAAATTCCTAGGAATGATACAATCCCCAATGTGCACTTTACTGCCTGTCTCTTTTGATCTTAGTACACTTTTGCGGAGCTACTTTTCCTTGTTATAGGCTTGTGCAATTTCTTCTCGACGTAGTGTAGGATATGGCATTCATTCATCCTGTTGGAAGACTTGCAAGTCTATATCACGGACTAGGAATCCATTGGATTCCAAAGCGGCATTTGGGTTAGGTCACGATATGCTCATATGAATCAATATTTACGAATATAAATGCACGCCTCTGATTTCCGAATACAGGTACTTTCAAGCCGCGATACTGGGTCGATGCGTACTGAGTGATCCTTGACATCACCTTGAGTAATTTCTTTTGAATATTCATGTTACCCTACCCTTTTTGTGTTGTTTGTTTGTTTGATTCTTTCTTGGTCTGCTTCTCGTTTGTTTCGCAAACACGTCAGGCCATGCATCTCTCCGTTTGCTTCCAACAGAGAGTCATATAAGCTGACTCCCTTAAGAGAGTGCTTCCAATCCCCTATGATTTCCTGCTTCCCTCTCCCATCTTTAGGGTTTTGATGTCCTCCTTGCCTTCTTCTTGTTTCTTCTTTTCCACTCATGCTCTTCTTGCATTTCCAATAAGGGTTTTCTTCTTTCCATTTCATCTTGCTGCTTATCCCTTCAGGGGAGAATTCTCAACCTTTCTTTTAGGATAAGTTTCGAACTGCTGAATTCTTTTAAGATTTGCAGGTCTGTGGCATTCTCTAGCTCTGCTGTTATTAGAAATGGTGGTCATGTGGCATAGGCTACCCTAGATGGCAGCATTTTGCCATTCAAGCTATGGTCTATGTCCTGGCACTCCTCCCTGTCCTGCAATATTGCTGCTGAGATAGCAGCTGAAACCCCTCTGGAGGTTCTCTTGTGACTATGTTGCTTTCCTCCAGGCGCATTTTAAATCACTGGGATGCTCATGAACTTTGTTGATTTGGATCATACAGCTGCTGCTAAGTCTATTGGGATTCCACCTCTTTTGGACGCTGTGTACTTCCTGAATTCGCCTAGATGATTCTATCTTGGCTTTCAGCAAGTTTCAGTCTGATTTTTCTACACATCACTTTTCAAACATTGTTTGTTTCTTTATCTCTTGCTTTTCCATCTGGGACTCTTGCAAATTTTAGTCTTTCATGCCTTGTCTTCAACCAGGATTCAACAGCAATGTTTTCATTGGTTTGCACTTGCTTTCCTATGTGTGCTTCTGACCGAGGGATTTGTGTTCCCCTGTCTTCAAAGTCATTCACGTGTCCCTCTGCAATATCTCGTCTGCTTAGGACGAAATGTTAGCCCTGATATTTTCTCATCCACTGGGTTTTCCGATATTATTTGGCTCGTTTTTAGGCTTTCTCTTCCC
The DNA here is from genome assembly GCF_048564905.1 of Vicugna pacos. NCBI lineage: Eukaryota > Metazoa > Chordata > Mammalia > Artiodactyla > Camelidae > Vicugna > Vicugna pacos. The sequence goes on from NW_027328735.1 coordinate 122,485, forward strand.
CTTTTCTGGTATTCTGCCTTTTGTGATTCTGAGACACTGTTGTTCTTCAGTGTTTCCCTCACCTCCATTTTCAATACTTGCTCTGGAGAGCGTTTTGCAGTCTAGTTGTCTGAAAGCTTATCTTTAGGGCCTTCAATCTCTTGGGAACTGAAAATGGTACTTCCTTTTCCTTTTACTGTATTTCTTCATCTCTTCTGGTCAGGTAATTTCAGGTATCTATTGTAGACTTCTAGGGCTTGGTTAAGTGAAAACTTTAGACTCTTGGCTCTACACAATTGCATGGGATTTCTGTGAGGACAAATTTTCCTAGACATTGATGCCATGTCCTGTTCCTGTGTGTGTTGTCTGGTCTATCTCCAATTGCTGGTGTTGCCTTTGTTGTGATAAACCCCCCATACTATTTGGATTAGGATAACCTCATTTTGATTACGCTTATCTCACAAATCTGAAAGAGCACAGGACACTTCCTCTGGTGGAAATGCAGCTTCTAAACTTCTCAGCTCTGCATTCTACTCTATGTTATTTTGGAGTGTTTCCAGAAGAGCAGAGTGTGAGTGCGCTTGTGCTTTGTAGTGCCACGGGAATATCCCACTGAAACCAGTTCTTCCAAGAGCTTCTCTGTCTACAGAAACACCAGTGGAAGCATATCTATGGATGTCACACATCAGGGCCTGCTGGAATGATCCCGCAGCCCGAACTTGGTGTCCTCGCTGCCGAACCGTGCCGGTGCCATCCAAAATGTAGCATCCGCTTTTGAGAGATAAACTGAAGGAAATTCTTCCTCTTCTCACGCTGTGGTCATGGACCACACTTCCTTGTCCTCTCATCCTTGTGGCACGGGTGCACGAAGGCAACCACAGAGCTGTTGCACATCCTGTGCCTCAAACCAAACCATAATCACAGCCCAGGTTATGAATGTAGCAGATCCTAAGGCTTTTCATTCTGAATTCAAACCCAAGGCCCCCTGGATCCCTCAGACCCGATGCACAATATCACTCATTCAGCCCCACACATGCTCTATTGGCAAAATGCCAAATTGGTCTCTGGTCCTGCAGATGCACTGGGTGTGGCCATGGGACATATCGATAATTTCAACTGCGTGCGATTGGGTGGTTGCTTGCTTATTGGGGTCACAGGTCGGTTTGCTCCCTTGATAGGACCCACCATATCCCACAACGCACTCCAGATCCCTGAGACTCAGCGTGTGCCATCATCCGTAGCCCTATCCCTCCCTGAACGCTGCCTCTGCTACCTCAAATTTGGCAGCTCGGATCTCGGTCTCAGAATCAACTGTGGGGATATTTTGCACTGGATTCTTTGAGTTCTGTCAGCCAAGCATCTGCTGTGCACTCTTCTAACACTCAGCGCATCACCTTCAATCCCATGTCTCCTGTCCGCTTGAGAGTGTGCGTCCAAGTTAAAGAGAGTTTCACCTTTACTGCTCCATCAACAGGGCTCAGACCATGCACTGGTATCCAATCCCTGCTTTTCCTTCTCCTGCTTCCAGGTGTTCTGAGGCCTCATCCTATCTTTGGAAGTAACAGACCTCTCTTCGGCAAGTGTCCTGTGCCAAGGGCTGGGTGAGTGGATGTTTCCATTGCTGTGTTCATGGGAGCGAGTGAGCGCAGGTTGCACTGCTTCTCTGTCAACTGGGCATCGATGAATCAACACTTTCCAGATACATTTCACAGAATTGTGATTTTTTTTTATCTCTTGGTTTCTATACAGCCGTGGTGGGAGGGATTGTCCGAAGACTCCAGTTGTGACATTGTGTTGATCTCTCATTTGCAGTCTTTAAAAATTTAATAGAATTTATATAAATGTTTTGGGAGTTATACGAAAATGAAGTTAGTTTCTGAAACATACTAAATCGACCTAGAAGCCAGACTTGTCAATTTCGGTAACATTTTGTCAGCTCTAAGGAAAACATAGACAGATAGAATGCAAACTAGCAGTCCGAACTGTTAAAGGGGTCATGTCAACTCTTTACTGTGGAAGCCTCCGAAACCAACAGGAACCATGAAATAACTAATGGAAACATGAAATAACCCCCAAGCTTGGATTCACTTGTGCATGTGGTGCCCTTTACTCCCGATGACACCTACTGGTCAATGTTGGCATTTCAAGGTGTAACATCCCTCTCAAGGAAAATACAAGAGAAAACGAACTAAATATATACATTTAGCTTTGAATCCAAAGAACCTAGAGGCATTATAGCTATGAGAACCCTGCTGCAGCTATGCTAGGCTACTGAGAACCAGGTGTTCTTCTATCAGTGATGAGAACGCTTAATCATCCGATCATGTTGGGTAAAGCACTTGAATGCAACCAAGTCTGCACCCCCATGATAGATTGCCCCCGGGGGCTTGACTCAATTGAAAGACGGTCCACATAAGCTGTGTCTTTCATGTCATTGGCGACTTTTACAGTTCCGTTCACTATCTGACTTCTAATATTTACCTAGACTGTCTTGAAAAACGGAGGCCTAATACAGATTCAAGTTCAGTCAAAGATTCCCCTCACTTACCACACTCCTTCACCCCAGAGAACACATAAACCCAGCATTTGCTGAATCTAGCGGAAGGCCATCGTTTCTTTGTGGGAGCTAAGTATTCAATTCCTATCTATTTCATACGAGAGTATTTGACCTTTATGGGGTTCCCTGTTGTTCACAGAGGATGAAGCTAGAGGAACTCTGATTCTAGGAGGGGCTTGCTCTTCTCTTACTGGCTTCATTGCAGCTCAGGTACTGATCCCTCAAAATGGATGCCTGAGTGGAGGGGAGGGAAGAGCAAGTGCTTGATAGCTAGGCCCAAACCTGGGAAAAGGCTTACCTGGGCTTGGTGCACTTTGATCTGAATGGCTTGGAATTGCCCCTTGGGTCGTGTGGATTATCTGACCTCTTTCAAGAACATGAGCGTTTTTATCATCTCTGCCATCTCTTCTCTTTAGACGTCAGGGATCTTGGACCCGTTCTTGGAGCAGAGAATTGAGGAACTTCCTCAAGTCCATGGTGGCCCTCCGTAGGTTTCTGCTAGTATCAGCGAGGTTCAATATGTCTCATGAATGCCTTTCGAGCCTGCTATCCTCTACAGCTGTCTCCAGGCCAGTATTCTCTATTGTAGCAGAACATCTCTCATCAATGTGTTCGCATCTCTCCTCAATCCGTGCAGCCATATTTTCGGCCAGCTTCTCTTCGTGTCTCCCATAAAGTTGACTTCAACAGGACTGGGCAAGTCTGAAAGGACCTCGGAGCCTCTCCAGTAAGCTGAAGACAGGCAGATCTTCCACTGTCTGCCCTTTCAGGTTCTGGAAACTGACCCGTGAACTCAGGTCTTTGGGCAGCAGCAGTATCTCGAACTGACACAGCTTCCCGGACCAAAGACCTAAGCCAAGCTCCACAGAGGGCGGCAGCCCCTCCATCGCACTGATCCACCCACAGAACTCTGCCCGGTTACCTTGGATCCACCAACCACAACAAGCCTCGCGGTACACACCAACATTCCACCTGGAATCCAACCGCTAACTGCCATCCCCAATGGCTACTGCATCTTGTCAGTGTTGGGGGAGGGGCTGCATCCGACGAGAGGTTCCTAAGGTAAATGTGATTCTACCCACTAGCATCCCATGGGCCTTTCTTCTTCCCTCTTTCCTTTTGTTCAGATCTGTATGAACTGTAGCAACGGAGGGAAGTGTGTCCATTTTCAGTTGAATGTTTCACACGTCTTTAAACTTTCTAACAGTTCACAGTACACAGAGACCCACTAAGGGAAACTATTGTTCCTGTAATATGGGCACACCCGCAATACATAGCCGTCGGTTTATTTCTGCTGAAACTCCCGCATTCACGAGACATCTATCCATTTGTTTCAAGGGGGCTGGAATCCCTAGGAATGATACAATCCCCATTGTGCACTTTAATGCCTGTCTCTTTTGAACTTAGTACACTTTTGCGGAGCTACTTTTCCTTGTTATAGGCTTGTGCCATTTCTTCTCGACGTAGTGTAGAAGATGGCATTCATTCATCCTGTTGGAAGACTTGCAAGTCTATATCACGGGCTAGGAATCCATTGGATTCCAAAGCGGCATTTGGGTTAGGTCACGATATGCTCATATGAATCAATATCTACGAATATAAATGCACGCCCCTGATTTCCGAATAAAGGTACATTCAAGCCACGATACTGGGTCGATGCGTACTGAATGATCCTTGACATCACCTTGAGTAATTTCTTTTGAATATTCATGTTACCCTACCCTTTTTGTGTTGTTTGTTTGTTTGATTCTTTCTTGGTCTGCTTCTCGTTTGTTTCGCAAACACGTCAGGCCATGCATCTCTCCGTTTGCTTCCAACAGAGAGTCATATAAGCTGACTCCCTTAAGATAGTGCTTCCAATCCCCTATGACTTCCTGCTTCCCTCTCCCATCTTTAGGGTTTTGATGTCCTCCTTGCCTTCTTCGTGTTTCTTCTTTTCCACTCATGCTCTTCTTGCATTTCCAATAAGGGTTTTCTTCTTTCCATTTCATCTTGCTGCTTATCCCTTCAGGGGAGAATTCTCAACCTTTCTTTTAGGATAAGTTTCGAACTGCTGAATTCTTTTAAGATTTGCAGGTCTGTGGCATTCTCTAGCTCTGCTGTTATTAGAAATGGTGGTCATGTGGCATAGGCTACCCTAGATGGCAGCATTTTGCCATTCAAGCTATGGTCTATGTCCTGGCAATCCTCCCTGTCCTGCAATATTGCTGCTGAGATAGCAGCTGAAACCCCTCTGGAGGTTCTCTTGTGACTATGTTGCTTTCCTCCAGGCGCATTTTAAATCACTGGGATGCTCATGAACTTTGTTGATTTGGATCATACAGCTGCTGCTAAGTCTATTGGGATTCCACCTCTTTTGGACGCTGTGTACTTCCTGAATTCGCCTAGATGATTCTATCTTGGCTTTCAGCAAGTTTCAGTCTGATTTTTCTACACATCACTTTTCAAACATTGTTTGTTTCTTTATCTCTTGCTTTTCCATCTGGGACTCTTGCAAATTTTAGTCTTTCATGCCTTGTCTTCAACCAGGATTCAACAGCAATGTTTTCATTGGTTTGCACTTGCTTTCCTATGTGTGCTTCTGACCGAGGGATTTGTGTTCCCCTGTCTTCAAAGTCATTCACGCGTCCCTCTGTAATATCTCGTCTGCTTAGGACGGAATGTTAGCCCTGATATTTTCTCATCCACTGGGTTTTCCGATATTATTTGGCTCGTCTTTAGGCTTTCTCTTCCCCTTTTCTGGTATTCTGCCTTTTGTGATTCTGAGACACTGTTGTTCTTCAGTGTTTCCCTCACCTCCATTTTCAATACTTGCTCTGGAGAGCGTTTTGCAGTCTAGTTGTCTGAAAGCTTATCTTTAGGGCCTTCAATCTCTTGGGAACTGAAAATGGTACTTCCTTTTCCTTTTACTGTATTTCTTCATCTCTACTGGTCAGGTAATTTCAGGTATCTAATGTAGACTTCTAGGGCTTGGTTAAGTGAAAACTTTAGACTCTTGGCTCTACACAATTGCATGGGATTTCTGTGAGGACTAATTTTCCTAGACATTGATGCCATATCCTGTTCCTGTGTGTGTTGTCTGGTCTATCTCCAATTGCTGGTGTTGCCTTTGTTGTGATAAACCCCCCATACTATTTCGTTTAGGATAACCTCATTTTGATTACGCTTATCTCACAAATCTGAAAGAGCACAGGACACTTCCTCTGGTGGAAATGGAGCTTCTAAACTTCTCAGCTCTGCATTCTACTCTATGTTATTTTGGAGTGTTTCCAGAAGAGCAGAGTGTGAGTGCGCTTGTGCTTTGTAGTGCCACGGGAATGTCCCACTGAAACCAGTTCTTCCAAGAGCTTCTCTGTCTACAGAAACACCAGTGGAAGCATATCTATGGATGTCACACATCAGGGCCTGCTGGAATGATCCCGCAGCCCGAACTTGGTGTCCTCGCTGCCGAACCGTGCCGGTGCCATCCAAAATGTAGCATCCGCTTTTGAGAGATAAACTGAAGGAAATCCTTCCTCTTCTCACGCTGTGGTCTTGGACCACACTTCCTTGTCCTCTCATCCTTGTGGCACGGGTGCACGAAGGCAACCACAGAGCTGTTGCACATCCTGTGCCTCAAACCAAACCATAATCACAGCCCAGGTTATGAATGTAGCAGATCCTAAGGCTTTTCATTCTGAATTCAAACCCAAGGCCCCCTGGATCCCTCAGACCAGATGCACAATATCTCTGATTCAGCCCCACACATGCTCTATTGGCAAAATGCCAAATTGGTCTCTGGTCCTGCAGATGCACTGGGTGTGGCCATGGGACATATCGATAATTTCAACTGCGCGCGCCAGGGTGGTTGCTTGCTCATTGGGGTCACAGGTCGGTTTGATCTCTTGATAGGACCCACCACATCCCACAACGCACTCCAGATCCCTGAGACTCAGCGTGTGCCATCATCCGTAGCCCTATCCCTCCCTGAACGCTGCCTCTGCTACCTCAAATTTGGCAGCTCGGATCTCTGTCTCAGAATCAACTGTGGGGATATTTTGCACTGGATTCTTTGAGTTCTGTCAGCCAAGCATCTGCTGTGCACTCTTCTAACACTCAGCGCATCACCTTCAATCCCATGTCTCCTGTCCGCTTGAGAGTGTGCGTCCAAGTTAAAGAGAGTTTCACCTTTACTGCTCCATCAACAGGGCTCAGACCATGCACTGGTATCCAATCCCTGCTTTTCCTTCTCCTGCTTCCAGGTGTTCTGAGGCCTCATCCTGTCTTTGGAAGTAACAGACCTCTCTTCGGCAAGTGTCCTGTGCCAAGGGCTGGGTGAGTGGATGTTTCCATTGCTGTGTTCATGGGAGCGAGTGAGCGCAGGTTGCACTGCTTCTCTGTCAACTGGGCATCGATGAATCAACACTTTCCAGATACATTTCACAGAATTGTGATTTTTTTTTATCTCTTGGTTTCTATACAGCCGTGGTGGGAGGGATTGTCCGAAGACTCCAGTTGTGACATTGTGTTGATCTCTCATTTGCAGTCTTTAAAAATTTAATAGAATTTATATAAATGTTTTGGGAGTTATACGAAAATGAAGTTAGTTTCTGAAACATACTAAATCGACCTAGAAGCCAGACTTGTCAATTTCGGTAACATTTTGTCAGCTCTAAGGAAAACATAGACAGATAGAATGCAAACTAGCAGTCCGAACTGTTAAAGGGGTCATGTCAACTCTTTACTGTGGAAGCCTCCGAAACCAACAGGAACCATGAAATAACTAATGGAAACATGAAATAACCCCCAAGCTTGGATTCACTTGTGCATGTGGTGCCCTTTACTCCCGATGACACCTACTGGTCAATGTTGGCATTTCAAGGTGTAACATCCCTCTCAAGGAAAATACAAGAGAAAACGAACTAAATATATACATTTAGCTTTGAATCCAAAGAACCTAGAGGCATTATAGCTATGAGAACCCTGCTGCAGCTATGCTAGGCTACTGAGAACCAGGTGTTCTTCTATCAGTGATGAGAACGCTTAATCATCCGATCATGTTGGGTAAAGCACTTGAATGCAACCAAGTCTGCACCCCCATGATAGATTGCCCCCGGGGGCTTGACTCAATTGAAAGACGGTCCACATAAGCTGTGTCTTTCATGTCATTGGCGACTTTTACAGTTCCATTCACTATCTGACTTCTAATATTTACCTAGACTGTCTTGAAAAACGGAGGCCTAATACAGATTCAAGTTCAGTCAAAGATTCCCCTCACTTACCACACCCCTTCACCCCAGAGAACACATAAACCCAGCATTTGCTGAATCTAGCGGAAGGCCATCGTTTCTTTGTGGGAGCTAAGTATTCAATTCCTATCTATTTCATACGAGAGTATTTGACCTTTATGGGGTTCCCTGTTGTTCACAGAGGATGAAGCTAGAGGAACTCTGATTCTAGGAGGGGCTTGCTCTTCTCTTACTGGCTTCATTGCAGCTCAGGTACTGATCCCTCAAAATGGATGCCTGAGTGGAGGGGAGGGAAGAGCAAGTGCTTGATAGCTAGGTCCAAACCTGGGAAAAGGCTTACCTGGGCTTGGTGCACTTTGATCTGAATGGCTTGGAATTGCCCCTTGGGTCGTGTGGATTATCTGACCTCTTTCAAGAACATGAGCGTTTTTATCATCTCTGCCATCTCTTCTCTTTAGACGTCAGGGATCTTGGACCCGTTCTTGGAGCAGAGAATTGAGGAACTTCCTCCAGTCCACGGTGGCCCTCCGTATGTTTCTGCTAGTATCAGCGAGGTTCAATATGTCTCATGAATGCCTTTCGAGCCTGCTATCCTCTACAGCTGTCTCCAGGCCAGTATTCTCTATTGTAGCAGAACATCTCTCATCAATGTGTTCGCATCTCTCCTCAATCCGTGCAGCCATATTTTCGGCCAGCTTCTCTTCGTGTCTCCCATAAAGTTGACTTCAACAGGACTGGGCAAGTCTGAAAGGACCTCGGAGCCTCTCCAGTAAGCTGAAGACAGGCAGATCTTCCACTGTCTGCCCTTTCAGGTTCTGGAAACTGACCCGTGAACTCAGGTCTTTGGGCAGCAGCAGTATCTCGAACTGACACAGCTTCCCGGACCAAAGACCTAAGCCAAGCTCCACAGAGGGCGGCAGCCCCTCCATCGCACTGATCCACCCACAGAACTCTGCCCGGTTACCTAGGATCCACCAACCACAACAAGCCTCGCGGTACACACCAACATTCCACCTGGAATCCAACCGCTAACTGCCATCCCCAATGGCTACTGCATCTTGTCAGTGTTGGGGGAGGGGCTGCATCCGACGAGAGGTTCCTAAGGTAAATGTGATTCTACCCACTAGCGTCCCATGGGCCTTTCTTCTTCCCTCTTTCCTTTTGTTCAGATCTGTATGCACTGTAGCAACGGAGGGAAGTGTGTCCATTTTCAGTTGAATGTTTCACACGTCTTTAAACTTTCTAACAGTTCACAGTACACAGAGACCCACTAAGGGAAACTATTGTTCCTGTAATATGGGCACACCCGCAATACATAGCCGTCGGTTTATTTCTGCTGAAACTCCCGCATTCACGAGACATCTATCCATTTGTTTCAAGGGGGCTGGAATCCCTAGGAATGATACAATCCCCAATGTGCACTTTAATGCCTGTCTCTTTTGAACTTAGTACACTTTTGCGGAGCTACTTTGCCTTGTTATAGGCTTGTGCCATTTCTTCTCGACGTAGTGTAGAAGATGGCATTCATTCATCCTGTTGGAAGTCTTGCAAGTCTATATCACGGGCTAGGAATCCATTGGATTCCAAAGCGGCATTTGGGTTAGGTCACGATATGCTCATATGAATCAATATCTACGAATATAAATGCACGCCCCTGATTTCCGAATAAAGGTACATTAAAGCCACGATACTGGGTCGATGCGTACTGAATGATCCTTGACATCACCTTGAGTAATTTCTTTTGAATATTCATGTTACCCTACCCTTTTTGTGTTGTTTGTTTGTTTGATTCTTTCTTGGTCTGCTTCTCGTTTGCTTCGCAAACACGTCAGGCCATGCATCTCTCCGTTTGCTTCCAACAGAGAGTCATATAAGCTGACTCCCTTAAGATAGTGCTTCCAATCCCCTATGACTTCCTGCTTCCCTCTCCCATCTTTAGGGTTTTGATGTCCTCCTTGCCTTCTTCGTGTTTCTTCTTTTCCACTCATGCTCTTCTTGCATTTCCAATAAGGGTTTTCTTCTTTCCATTTCATCTTGCTGCTTATCCCTTCAGGGGAGAATTCTCAACCTTTCTTTTAGGATAAGTTTCGAACTGCTGAATTCTTTTAAGATTTGCAGGTCTGTGGCATTCTCTAGCTCTGCTGTTATTAGAAATTGTGGTCATGTGGCATAGGCTACCCTAGATGGCAGCATTTTGCCATTCAAGCTATGGTCTATGTCCTGGCACTCCTCCCTGTCCTGCATTATTGCTGCTGAGATAGCAGCTGAAACCCCTCTGGAGGTTCTCTTGTGACTATGTTGCTTTCCTCCAGGCGCATTTTAAATCACTGGGATGCTCATGAACTTTGTTGATTTGGATCATACAGCTGCTGCTAAGTCTATTGGGATTCCACCTCTTTTGGACGCTGTGTACTTCCTGAATTCGCCTAGATGATTCTATCTTGGCTTTCAGCAAGTTTCAGTCTGATTTTTCTACACATCACTTTTCAAACATTGTTTGTTTCTTTATCTCTTGCTTTTCCATCTGGGACTCTTGCAAATTTTAGTCTTTCATGCCTTGTCTTCAACCAGGATTCAACAGCAATGTTTTCATTGGTTTGCACTTGCTTTCCTATGTGTGCTTCTGACCGAGGGATTTGTGTTCCCCTGTCTTCAAAGTCATTCACGCATCCCTCTGCAATATCTCGTCTGCTTAGGACGGAATGTTAGCCCTGATATTTTCTCATCCACTGGGTTTTCCGATATTATTTGGCTCGTCTTTAGGCTTTCTCTTCCCCTTTTCTGGTATTCTGCCTTTTGTGATTCTGAGACACTGTTGTTCTTCAGTGTTTCCCTCACCTCCATTTTCAATACTTGCTCTGGAGAGCGTTTTGCAGTCTAGTTGTCTGAAAGCTTATCTTTAGGGCCTTCAATCTCTTGGGAACTGAAAATGGTACTTCCTTTTCCTTTTACTGTATTTCTTCATCTCTACTGGTCAGGTAATTTCAGGTATCTAATGTAGACTTCTAGGGCTTGGTTAAGTGAAAACTTTAGACTATTGGCTCTACACAATTGCATGGGATTTCTGTGAGGACTAATTTTCCTAGACATTGATGCCATGTCCTGTTCCTGTGTGTGTTGTCTGGTCTATCTCCAATTGCTGGTGTTGCCTTTGTTGTGATAAACCCCCCATACTATTTCGATTAGGATAACCTCATTTTGATTACGCTTATCTCACAAATCTGAAAGAGCACAGGACACTTCCTCTGGTGGAAATGCAGCTTCTAAACTTCTCAGCTCTGCATTCTACTCTATGTTATTTTGGAGTGTTTCCAGAAGAGCAGAGTGTGAGTGCGCTTGTGCTTTGTACTGCCACGGGAATGTCCCACTGAAACCAGTTCTTCCAAGAGCTTCTCTGTCTACAGAAACACCAGTGGAAGCATATCTATGGATGTCACACATCAGGGCCTGCTGGAATGATCCCGCAGCCCGAACTTGGTGTCCTCGCTGCCGAACCGTGCCGGTGCCATCCAAAATGTAGCATCCACTTTTGAGAGATAAACTGAAGGAAATCCTTCCTCTTCTCACGCTGTGGTCTTGGACCACACTTCCTTGTCCTCTCATCCTTGTGGCACGGGTGCACGAAGGCAACCACAGAGCTGTTGCACATCCTGTGCCTCAAACCAAACCATAATCACAGCCCAGGTTATGAATGTAGCAGATCCTAAGGCTTTTCATTCTGAATTCAAACCCAAGGCCCCCTGGATCCCTCAGACCCGATGCACAATATCTCTCATTCAGCCCCACACATGCTCTATTGGCAAAATGCCAAATTGGTCTCTGGTCCTGCAGATGCACTGGGTGTGGCCATGGGACATATCGATAATTTCAACTGCGCGCGCCAGGGTGGTTGCTTGCTCATTGGGGTCCCAGGTCGGTTTGCTCTCTTGATAGGACCCACCACATCCCACAACGCACTCCAGATCCCTGAGACTCAGCGTGTGCCATCATCCGGAGCCCTATCCCTCCCTGAACGCTGCCTCTGCTACCTCAAATTTGGCAGCTCGGATCTCGGTCTCAGAATCAACTGTGGGGATATTTTGCACTGGATTCTTTGAGTTCTGTCAGCCAAGCATCTGCTGTGCACTCTTCTAACACTCAGCGCATCACCTTCAATCCCATGTCTCCTGTCCGCTTGAGAGTGTGCGTCCAAGTTAAAGAGAGTTTCACCTTTACTGCTCCATCAACAGGGCTCAGACCATGCACTGGTATCCAATCCCTGCTTTTCCTTCTCCTGCTTCCAGGTGTTCTGAGGCCTCATCCTGTCTTTGGAAGTAACAGACCTCTCTTCGGCAAGTGTCCTGTGCCAAGGGCTGGGTGAGTGGATGTTTCCATTGCTGTGTTCATGGGAGCGAGTGAGCGCAGGTTGCACTGCTTCTCTGTCAACTGGGCATCGATGAATCAACACTTTCCAGATACATTTCACAGAATTGTGATTTTTTTTTATCTCTTGGTTTCTATACAGCCGTGGTGGGAGGGATTGTCCGAAGACTCCAGTTGTGACATTGTGTTGATCTCTCATTTGCAGTCTTTAAAAATTTAATAGAATTTATATAAATGTTTTGGGAGTTATACGAAAATGAAGTTAGTTTCTGAAACATACTAAATCGACCTAGAAGCCAGACTTGTCAATTTCGGTAACATTTTGTCAGCTCTAAGGAAAACATAGACAGATAGAATGCAAACTAGCAGTCCGAACTGTTAAAGGGGTCATGTCAACTCTTTACTGTGGAAGCCTCCGAAACCAACAGGAACCATGAAATAACTAATGGAAACATGAAATAATCCCCAAGCTTGGATTCACTTGTGCATGTGGTGCTCTTTACTCCCGATGACACCTACTGGTCAATGTTGGCATTTCAAGGTGTAACATCCCTCTCAAGGAAAATACAAGAGAAAACGAACTAAATATATACATTTAGCTTTGAATCCAAAGAACCTAGATGCATTATAGCTATGAGAACCCTGCTGCAGCTATGCTAGGCTACTGAGAACCAGGTGTTCTTCTATCAGTGATGAGAACGCTTAATCATCCGATCATGTTGGGTAAAGCACTTGAATGCAACCAAGTCTGCACCCCCATGATCGATTGCCCCCGGGGGCTTGACTCAATTGAAAGACGGTCCACATAAGCTGTGTCTTTCATGTCATTGGCGACTTTTACAGTTCCGTTCACTATCTGACTTCTAATATTTACCTAGACTGTCTTGATAAACGGAGGCCAAATACATATTCAAGTTCAGTCAAGGATTCCCCTCACTTACCACACTCCCTTCACCCCAGAGGAGACATAAACCCAGCATTTGCTGAATCTAGCGGAAGGCCATCGTTTCTTTGTGGGAGCTAAGTATTCAATTCCTATCTATTTCATATGAGAGTATTTGACCTTTATGGGGTTCCCTGTTGTTCACAGAGGATGAAGCTAGAGGAACTCTGATTCTAGGAGGGGCTTGCTCTCCTCTTACTGGCTTCATTGCAGCTCAGGTGCTGATCCCTCAAAATGGATGCCTGAGTGGAGGGGAGGGAAGAGCAAGTGCTTGATTGCTAGGCCCAAACCTGGGAAAAGGCTTACCTGGGCTTGGTGCACTTTGATCTGAATGGCTTGGAATTGCCCCTTGGGTCGTGTGGATTATCTGACCTCTTTCAAGAACATGAGAGTTTTTATCATCTCTGCCATCTCTTCTCTTTAGACGTCAGGGATCTTGGACCCGTTCTTAGAGCCGAGAATTGAGGAACTTCCTCCAGTCCACGGTGGCCCTCCGTATGTTTCTGCTAGTATCAGTGAGGTTCAATATGTCTCATGAATGCCTTTCGAGCCTGCTATCCTCTACAGCTGTCTCCAGGCCAGTATTCTCTATTGTAGCAGAACATCTCTCATCAATGTGTTCGCATCTCTCCTCAATCCGTGCAGCCATATTTTCGGCCAGCTTCTCTTCGTGTCTCCCATAAAGTTGACTTCAACAGGACTGGGCAAGTCTGAAAGGACCTCGGAGCCTCTCCAGTAAGCTGAAGACAGGCAGATCTTCCACTGTCTGCCCTTTCAGGTTCTGGAAACTGACCCGTGAACTCAGGTCTTTGGGCAGCAGCAGTATCTCGAACTGACACAGCTTCCCGGACCAAAGACCTAAGCCAAGCTCCACAGAGGGCGGCAGCCCCTCCATCGCACTGATCCACCCACAGAACTCTGCCCGGTTACCTAGGATCCACCAACCACAACAAGCCTCGCGGTACACACCAACATTCCACCTGGAATCCAACCGCTAACTGCCATCCCCAATGGCTACTGCATCTTGTCAGTGTTGGGGGAGGGGCTGCATCAGACGAGAGGTTCCTAAGGTAAATGTGATTCTACCCACTAGCGTCCCATGGGCCTTTGTTCTTCCCTCTTTCCTTTTGTTCAGATCTGTATGCACTGTAGCAACGGAGGGAAGTGTGTCCATTTTCAGTTGAATGTTTCACACGTCTTTAAACTTTCTAACAGTTCACAGTACACAGAGACCCACTAAGGGAAACTATTGTTCCTGTAATATGGGCACACCCGCAATACATAGCCGTCGGTTGATTTCTGCTGAAACACCCGCATTCACGAGACATCTATCCATTTGTTTCAAGGGGGCTGGAATTCCTAGGAATGATACAATCCCCAATGTGCACTTTACTGCCTGTCTCTTTTGAACTTAGTACACTTTTGCGGAGCTACTTTTCCTTGTTATAGGCTTGTGCCATTTCTTCTCGACGTAGTGTTGAAGATGGCATTCATTCATCCTGTTGGAAGACTTGCAAGTCTATATCACGGGCTAGGAATCCATTGGATTCCAAAGCGGCATTTGGGTTAGGTCACGATATGCTCATATGAATCAATATCTACGAATATAAATGCATGCCCCTGATTTCCGAATAAAGGTACATTCAAGCCACGATACTGGGTCGATGCGTACTGAATGATCCTTGACATCACCTTGAGTAATTCCTTTTGAATATTCATGTTACCCTACCCTTTTTGTGTTGTTTGTTTGTTTGATTCTTTCTTGGTCTGCTTCTCGTTTGTTTCACAAACACGTCAGGCCATGCATCTCTCCGTTTGCTTCCAACAGAGAGTCATATAAGCTGACTCCCTTAAGATAGTGCTTCCAATCCCCTATGATTTCCTGCTTCCCTCTCCCATCTTTAGGGTTTTGATGTCCTCCTTGCTTTCTTCTTGTTTCTTCTTTTCCACTCATGCTCTTCTTGCATTTCCAATAAGGGTTTTCTTCTTTCCATTTCATCTTGCTGCTTATCCCTTCATAGGAGAATTCTCAACCTTTCTTTTAGGATAATTTTCGAACGGCTGAATTCGTTTAAGATTTGCAGGTCTGTGGCATTCTCTAGCTCTGCTGTTATTAGAAATGGTGGTTATGTGGCTTAGGCTACACTAGATGGCAGCATTTTGCCATTCAAGCTATGGTCTATGTCCTGGCACTCCTCCCTGTCCTGCAATATTGCTGCTGAGATAGCAGCTGAAACCCCTCTGGAGGTTCTCTTGTGACTATGTTGCTTTCCTCCAGGCGCATTTTAAATCACTGGGATGCTCATGAACTTTGTTGATTTGGATCATACAGCTGCTGCTAAGTCTATTGGGATTCCACCTCTTTTGGACGCTGTGTACTTCCTGAATTCGCCTAGATGATTCTATCTTGGCTTTCAGCAAGTTTCAGTCTGATTTTTCTACACATAACTTTTCAAACATTGTTTGTTTCTTTATCTCTTGCTTTTCCATCAAGGACTCTTGCGAATTTTAGTCTTTCATGCCTTGTCTTCAACCAGGATTCAACAGCAATGTTTTCATTGGTTTGCACTTGCTTTCCTATGTGTGCTTCTGACCGAGGGATTTGTGTTCCCCTGACTCCAAAGTCATTCACGCGTCCCTCTGCAATATCTCGTCTGCTTAGGACGGAATGTTAGCCCTGATATTTTCTCATCCACTGGGATTTCCGATATTATTTGGCTCGTCTTTAGGCTTTCTCTTCCCCTTTTCTGGTATTCTGCCTTTTGTGATTCTGAGACACTGTTGTTCTTCAGTGTTTCCCTCACCTCCATTTTCAATACTTGCTCTGGAGAGCGTTTTGCAGTCTAGTTGTCTGAAAGCTTATCTTTAGGGCCTTCAATCTCTTGGGAACTGAAAATGGTACTTCCTTTTCCTTTTACTGTATTTCTTCATCTCTACTGGTCAGGTAATTTCAGGTATCTAATGTAGACTTCTAGGGCTTGGTTAAGTGAAAACTTTAGACTCTTGGCTCTACACAATTGCATGGGATTTCTGTGAGGACAAATTTTCCTAGACATTGATGCCATGTCCTGTTCCTGTGTGTGTTGTCTGGTCTATCTCCAATTGCTGGTGTTGCCTTTGTTGTCATGAACACCCCATACTATTTCGATTAGGATAACCTCATTTTGATTACGCTTATCTCACAAATCTGAAAGAGCACAGGACCCTTCCTCTTGTGGAAGTGGAGCTTCTAAAGCTTCTCAGCTCTGCATTCTACTCTATGTTATTTTGGAGTGTTTCCAGAAGAGCAGAGTGTGAGTGCGTTTGTGCTTTGTAGTGCCACGGGAATGTCCCACTGAAACCAGTTCTTCCAAGAGCTTCTCTGTCTACAGAAACACCAGTGGAAGCATATCTATGGATGTCACACATCAGGGCCTGCTGGAATGATCCCGCAGCCCGAACTTGGTGTCCTCGCTGCCGAACCGTGCCGGTGCCATCCAAAATGTAGCATCCGCTTTTGAGAGATAAACTGAAGGAAATCCTTCCTCTTCTCACGCTGTGGTCTTGGACCACACTTCCTTGTCCTCTCATCCTTGTGGCACGGGTGCACGAAGGCAACCACAGAGCTGTTGCACATCCTGTGCCTCAAACCAAACCATAATCACAGCCCAGGTTATGAATGTAGCAGATCCTAAGGCTTTTCATTCTGAATTCAAACCCAAGGCCCCCTGGATCACTCAGACCCGATGCACAATATCTCTGATTCAGCCCCACACATGCTCTATTCGCAAAATGCCAAATTGGTCTCTGGTCCTGCCGATGCACTGGGTGTGGCCATGGGACATATCGATAATTTCAACTGCGCGCGCCAGAGTGGTTGCTTGCTCATTGGGGTCACAGTTCGGTTTGCTCTCTTGATAGGACCCACCACATCCAACAACGCACTCCAGATCCCTGAGACTCAGCATGTGCCATCATCCGTAGCCCTATCCCTCCCTGAACGCTGCCTCTACTACCTCAAATTTGGCAGCTCGGATCTCGGTCTCAGAATCAACTGTGGGGATATTTTGCACTGGATTCTTTGAGTTCTGTCAGCCAAGCATCTGCTGTGCACTCTTCTAACACTCAGCGCATCACCTTCAATCCCATGTCTCCTGTCCGCTTGAGAGTGTGCGTCCAAGTTAAAGAGAGTTTCACCTTTACTGCTCCATCAACAGGGCTCAGACCATGCACTGGTATCCATTCCCTGCTTTTCCTTCTCCTGCTTCCAGGTGTTCTGAGGCCTCATCCTGTCTTTGGAAGTAACAGACCTCTCTTCGGCAAGTGTCCTGTGCCAAGGGCTGGGTGAGTGGATGTTTCCATTGCTGTGTTCATGGGAGCGAGTGAGCGCAGGTTGCACTGCTTCTCTGTCAACTGGGCATTGATGAATCAACACTTTCCAGATACATTTCACAGAAATGTGATTTTTTTTATCTCTTTGTTTCTATACAGCCGTGGTGGGAGGGATTGTCAAAAGACTCCAGTTTTGACATTGTGTTGATCTCTCATTTGCAGTCTTTAAAAATTTAATAGAATTTATATAAATGTTTTGGGAGTTATACGAAATGAAGTTAGTTTCTGAAACATACTAAATCGACCTAGAAGCCAGACTTGTCAATTTCGGTAACATTTTGTCAGCTCTAAGGAAAACATAGACAGATAGAATGCAAACTAGCAGTCCGAACTGTTAAAGGGGTCATGTCAACTCTTTACTGTGGAAGCCTCCGAAACCAACAGGACCCTTGAAATAACTAATGGAAACATGAAATAACCCCCAAGCTTGGATTCACTTGTGCATGTGGTGCCCTTTACTCCCGATGACACCTACTGGTCAATGTTGGCATTTCAAGGTGTAACATCCCTCTCAAGGAAAATACAAGAGAAAACGAACTAAATATATACATTTAGCTTTGAATCCAAAGAACCTAGAGGCATTATAGCTATGAGAACCCTGCTGCAGCTCTGCTAGGCTACTGAGAACCAGGTGTTCTTCTATCAGTGATGAGAACGCTTAATCATCCGATCATGTTGGGTAAAGCACTTGAATGCAACCAAGTCTGCACCCCCATGATAGATTGCCCCCGGGGGCTTGACTCAATTGAAAGACGGTCCACATAAGCTGTGTCTTTCATGTCATTGGCGACTTTTACAGTTCAGTTCACTATCTGACTTCTAATATTTACCTTGACTGTCTTGAAAAACGGAGGCCTAATACATATTCAAGTTCAGTCAAGGATTCCCCTCACTTACCACACTCCCTTCACCCCAGAGAAGACATAAACCCAGCATTTGCTGAATCTAGCGGAAGGCCATCGTTTCTTTGTGGGAGCTAAGTATTCAATTCCTATCTATTTCATACGAGAGTATTTGACCTTTATGGGGTTCCCTGTTGTTCACAGAGGATGAAGCTAGAGGAACTCTGATTCTAGGAGGGGCTTGCTCTTCTCTTACTGGCTTCATTGCAGCTCAGGTACTGATCCCTCAAAATGGATGCCTGAGTGGAGGGGAGGGAAGAGCAAGTGCTTGATAGCTAGGCCCAAACCTGGGAAAAGGCTTACCTGGGCTTGGTGCACTTTGATCTGAATGGCTTGGAATTGCCCCTTGGGTCGTGTGGATTATCTGACCTCTTTCAAGAACATGAGCGTTTTTATCATCTCTGCCATCTCTTCTCTTTAGACGTCAGGGATCTTGGACCCGTTCTTGGAGCAGAGAATTGAGGAACTTCCTCCAGACCACGGTGGCCCTCCGTATGTTTCTGCTAGTATCAGCGAGGTTCAATATGTCTCATGAATGCCTTTCGAGCCTGCTATCCTCTACAGCTGTCTCCAGGCCAGTATTCTCTATTGTAGCAGAACATCTCTCATCAATGTGTTCGCATCTCTCCTCAATCCGTGCAGCCACATTTTCGGCCAGCTTCTCTTCGTGTCTCCCATAAAGTCGACTTCAACAGGACTGGGTAAGTCTGAAAGGACCTCGGAGCCTCTCCAGTAAGCTGAAGACAGGCAGATCTTCCACTGTCTGCCCTTTCAGGTTCTGGAAACTGACCCGTGAACTCAGGTCTTTGGGCAGCAGCAGTATCTCGAACTGACACAGCTTCCCGGACCAAAGACCTAAGCCAAGCTCCACAGAGGGCGGCAGCCCCTCCATCGCACTGATCCACCCACAGAACTCTGCCCGGTTACCTAGGATCCACCAGCCACAACAAGCCTCGCGGTACACAACATCATTCCACCTGGAATCCAACCGCTAACTGCCATCCCCAGTGGCTGCTGCATCTTGTCAGTGTTGGGGGAGGGGCTGCATCCGACGAGAGGTTCCTAAGGTAAATGTGATTCTACCCACTAGCTTCCCATGGGCCTTTGTTCTTCCCTCTTTCCTTTTGTTCAGATCTGTATGCACTGTAGCAACGGAGGGAAGTGTGTCCATTTTCAGTTGAATGTTTCACACGTCTTTAAACTTTCTAACAGTTCACAGTACACAGAGACCCACTAAGGGAAACTATTGTTCCTGTAATATGGGCACACCCGCAATACATAGCCGTCGGTTGATTTCTGCTGAAACACCCGCATTCACGGGACATCTATCCCTTTGTTTCAAGGGGGCTGGAATTCCTAGGAATGATACAATCCCCAATGTGCACTTTACTGCCTGTCTCTTTTGATCTTAGTACACTTTTGCGGAGCTACTTTTCCTTGTTATAGGCTTGTGCCATTTCTTCTCGACATAGTGTAGAATATGGCATTCATTCATCCTGTTGGAAGACTTGCAAGTCTATATCACGGACTAGGAATCCATTGTATTCCAAATCGGCATTTGGGTTAGGTCACGATATGCTCCTATGAATCAATATTTACGAATATAAATGCACGCCTCTGATTTCCGAATACAGGTGTGCTGAGTACATTCAAGCCGCGATACTGGGTCGATGCGTACTGAATGATCCTTGACATCACCTTGAGTAATTTCTTTTGAATATTCATGTTACCCTACTCTATTTGTGTTGTTTGTTTGTTTGATTCTTTCTTGGTCTGCTTCTCGTTTGTTTCGCAGACACATCAGGCCATGCATCTCTCCGTTTGCTTCCAACAGAGAGTCACATATGCTGACTCCCTTAAGATAGTGCTTCCAATCCCCTATGATTTCCTGCTTCCCTCTCCCATCTTTAGGGTTTTGATGTCCTCCTTGCCTTCTTCTTGTTTCTTCTTTTCCACTCATGCTCTTCTTGCATTTCCAATAAGGGTTTTCTTCTTTCCATTTCATCTTGCTGCTTATCCCTTCAGGGGAGAATTCTCAACCTTTCTTTTAGGATAAGTTTCGAACTGCTGAATTCGTTTAAGATTTGCAGGTCTGTGGCATTCTCTAGCTCTGCTGTTATTAGAAATGGTGGTCATGTGGCTTAGGCTACCCTAGATGGCAGCATTTTGCCATTCAAGCTATGGTCTATGTCCTGGCACTCCTCCCTGTCCTGCAATATTGCTGCTGAGATAGCAGCTGAAACCCCTCTGGAGGTTCCCTTGTGACTCTGTTGCTTTCCTCCAGGTGCATTTTAAATCACTGGGATGCTCATGAACTTTGTTGATTTGGATCATACAGCTGCTGCTAAGTCTATTGGGATTCCACCTCTTTTGGACGCTGTGTACTTCCTGAATTCGCCTAGATGATTCTATCTTGGCTTTCAGCAAGTTTCAGTCTGATTTTTCTACACATAATTTTTCAAACATTGTTTGTTTCTTTATCTCTTGCTTTTCCATCAAGGACTCATGCGAATTTTAGTCTTTCATGCCTTGTCTTCAACCAGGATTCAACAGCAATGTTTTCATTGGTTTGCACTTGCTTTCCTATGTGTGCTTCTGAACGAGGGATTTGTGTTCCCCTGTCTTCAAAGTCATTCACGCATCCCTCTGCAATATCTAGTCTGCTTAGGACGGAATGTTAGCCCTGATATTTTCTCATCCACTGAGTTTTCCGATATTATTTGGCTCGTCTTTAGGCTTTCTCTTCCCCTTTTCTGGTATTCTGCCTTTTGTGATTCTGAGACACTGTTGTTCTTCAGTGTTTCCCTCACCTCCATTTTCAATACTTGCTCTGGAGAGCGTTTTGCAGTCTAGTTGTCTGAAAGCTTATCTTTAGGGCCTTCAATCTCTTGGGAACTGAAAATGGTACTTCCTTTTCCTTTTACTGTATTTCTTCATCTCTACTGGTCAGGTAATTTCAGGTATCTAATGTAGACTTCTAGGGCTTGGTTAAGTGAAAACTTTAGACTCTTGGCTCTACACAATTGCATGGGATTTCTGTGAGGACAAATTTTCCTAGACATTGATGCCATGTCCTGTTCCTGTGTGTGTTGTCTGGTCTATCTCCAATTGCTGGTGTTGCCTTGTTGTGATGAACACCCCATACTATTTCGATCAGGATAACCTCATTTTGATTACGCTT
Source organism: Vicugna pacos (assembly GCF_048564905.1). Lineage (NCBI taxonomy): Eukaryota > Metazoa > Chordata > Mammalia > Artiodactyla > Camelidae > Vicugna > Vicugna pacos. The sequence goes on from NW_027328735.1 coordinate 144,008, forward strand.
ATCTCACAAATCTGAAAGAGCACAGGACACTTCCTCTGGTGGAAATGGAGCTTCTAAAGGTTCTCAGCTCTGCATTCTACTCTATGTTATTTTGGAGTGTTTCCAGAAGAGCAGAGTGTGAGTGCGCTTGTGCTTTGTAGTGCCACGGGAATGTCCCACTGAAACCAGTTCTTCCAAGAGCTTCTCTGTCTACAGAAACACCAGTGGAAGCATATCTATGGATGTCACACATCAGGGCCTGCTGGAATGATCCCGCAGCCCGAACTTGGTGTCCTCGCTGCCGAACCGTGCCGGTGCCATCCAAAATGTAGCATCCACTTTTGAGAGATAAACTGAAGGAAATCCTTCCTCTTCTCACGCTGTGGTCTTGGACCACACTTCCTTGTCCTCTCATCCTTGTGGCACGGGTGCACGAAGGCAACCACAGAGCTGTTGCACATCCTGTGCCTCAAACCAAACCATAATCACAGCCCAGGTTATGAATGTAGCAGATCCTAAGGCTTTTCATTCTGAATTCAAACCCAAGGCCCCCTGGATCCCTCAGACCCGATGCACAATATCTCTGATTCAGCCCCACACATGCTCTATTGGCAAAATGCCAAATTGGTCTCTGGTCCTGCAGATGCACTGGGTGTGGCCATGGGACATATCGATAATTTCAACTGCGCGCGCCAGGGTGGTTGCTTGCTCAGTGGGGTCACAGGTCTGTTTGCTCTCTTGATAGGACCCACCACATCCCACAACGCACTCCAGATCCCTGAGACTCAGCGTGTGCCATCATCCGGAGCCCTATCCCTCCCTGAACGCTGCCTCTGCTACCTCAAATTTGGCAGCTCGGATCTCGGTCTCAGAATCAACTGTGGGGATATTTTGCACTGGATTCTTTGAGTTCTGTCAGCCAAGCATCTGCTGTGCACTCTTCTAACACTCAGCGCATCACCTTCAATCCCATGTCTCCTGTCCGCTTGAGAGTGTGCGTCCAAGTTAAAGAGAGTTTCACCTTTACTGCTCCATCAACAGGGCTCAGACCATGCACTGGTATCCATTCCCTGCTTTTCCTTCTCCTGCTTCCAGGTGTTCTGAGGCCTCATCCTGTCTTTGGAAGTAACAGACCTCTCTTCGGCAAGTGTCCTGTGCCAAGGGCTGGGTGAGTGGATGTTTCCATTGCTGTGTTCATGGGAGCGAGTGAGCGCAGGTTGCACTGATTCTCTGTCAACTGGGCATCGATGAATCAACACTTTCCAGATACATTTCACAGAAATGTGATTTTTTTTTATCTCTTTGTTTCTATACAGCCGTGGTGGGAGGGATTGTCCGAAGACTCCAGTTTTGACATTGTGTTGATCTCTCATTTGCAGTCTTTAAAAATTTAATAGAATTTATATAAATGTTTTGGGAGTTATACGAAAATGATCTTAGTTTCTGAAACATGCTAAATCGACCTAGAAGCCAGACTTGTCAATTTCGGTAACATTTTGTCAGCTCTAAGGAATACATAGACAGATAGAATGCAAACTAGCAGTCCGAACTGTTAAAGGGGTCATGTCAACTCTTTACTGTGGAAGCCTCCAAAACCAACAGGACCCTTGAAATAACTAATGGAAACATGAAATAACCCCCAAGCTTGGATTCACTTGTGCATGTGGTGCCCTTTACTCCCAATGACACCTACTGGTCAATGTTGTTATTTCAAGGTGTAACATCCCTCTCAAGGAAAATACAAGAGGAAACGAAGTAAATATATACATTTCGCTTTGAATCCAAAGAACCTAGAGGCATTATAGCTATGAGAACCCTGCTGCAGCTCTGCTAGGCTACTGAGAACCAGGTGTTCTTCTATCAGTGATGAGAACGCTTAAACATCCGATCATGTTGGGTAAAGCATTTGAATGCAACCAAGTCTGCACCCCCGTGATAGATTGCCCCCGGGGGCTTGACTCAATTGAAAGACGGTCCACATAAGCTGTGTCTTTCATGTCATTGGCGACTTTTACAGTTCAGTTCACTATCTGACTTCTAATATTTACCTAGACTGTCTTGAAAAACGGAGGCCTAATACATATTCAAGTTCAGTCAAGGATTCCCCTCACTTACCACACTCCCTTCACCCCAGAGAAGACATAAACCCAGCATTTGCTGAATCTAGCGGAAGGCCATCGTTTCTTTGTGGGAGCTAAGTATTCAATTCCTATCTATTTCATACGAGAGTATTTGACCTTTATGGGGTTCCCTGTTGTTCACAGAGGATGAAGCTAGAGGAACTCTGATTCTAGGAGGGGCTTGCTCTTCTCTTACTGGCTTCATTGCAGCTCAGGTACTGATCCCTCAAAATGGATGCCTGAGTGGAGGGGAGGGAAGAGCAAGTGCTTGATAGCTAGGCCCAAACCTGGGAAAAGGCTTACCTGGGCTTGGTGCACTTTGATCTGAATGGCTTGGAATTGCCCCTTGGGTCGTGTGGATTATCTGACCTCTTTCAAGAACATGAGCGTTTTTATCATCTCTGCCATCTCTTCTCTTTAGACGTCAGGGATCTTGGACCCGTTCTTGGAGCAGAGAATTGAGGAACTTCCTCCAGTCCACGGTGGCCCTCCGTATGTTTCTGCTAGTATCAGCGAGGTTCAATATGTCTCATGAATGCCTTTCGAGCCTGCTATCCTCTACAGCTGTCTCCAGGCCAGTATTCTCTATTGTAGCAGAACATCTCTCATCAATGTGTTCGCATCTCTCCTCAATCCGTGCAGCCATATTTTCGGCCAGCTTCTATTCGTGTCTCCCATAAAGTCGACTTCAACAGGACTGGGCAAGTCTGAAAGGACCTCGGAGCCTCTCCAGTAAGCTGAAGACAGGCAGATCTTCCACTGTCTGCCCTTTCAGGTTCTGGAAACTGACCCGTGAACTCAGGTCTTTGGGCAGCAGCAGTATCTCCAACTGACACAGCTTCCCGGACCAAAGACCTAAGCCAAGCTCCACAGAGGGCGGCAGCCCCTCCATCGCACTGATCCACCCACAGAACTCTGCCCGGTTACCTAGGATCCACCAGCCACAACAAGCCTCGCGGTACACACCAACATTCCACCTGGAATCCAACCGCTAACTGCCATCCCCAGTGGCTGCTGCATCTTGTCAGTGTTGGGGGAGGGGCTGCATCCGACGAGAGGTTCCTAAGGTAAATGTGATTCTACCCACTAGCGTCCCATGGGCCTTTGTTCTTCCCTCTTTCCTTTTGTTCAGATCTGTATGCACTGTAGCAACGGAGGGAAGTGTGTCCATTTTCAGTTGAATGTTTCACACGTCTTTAAACTTTCTAACAGTTCACAGTACACAGAGACCCACTAAGGGAAACTATTGTTCCTGTAATATGGGCACACCCACAATACATAGCCGTCGGTTGATTTCTGCTGAAACACCCGCATTCACGGGACATCTATCCCTTTGTTTCAAGGGGGCTGAAATTCCTAGGAATGATACAATCCCCAATGTGCACTTTACTGCCTGTCTCTTTTGATCTTAGTACACTTTTGCGGAGCTACTTTTCCTTGTTATAGGCTTGTGCCATTTCTTCTCGACGTAGTGTAGAATATGGCATTCATTCATCCTGTTGGAAGACTTGCAAGTCTATATCACGGACTAGGAATCCATTGGATTCCAAATCGGCATTTGGGTTAGGTCACGATATGCTCCTATGAATCAATATTTACGAATATAAATGCACGCCTCTGATTTCCGAATACAGGTGTGCTGAGTACATTCAAGCCGCGATACTGGGTCGATGCGTACTGAATGATCCTTGACATCACCTTGAGTAATTTCTTTTGAATATTCATGTTACCCTACCCTTTTTGTGTTGTTTGTTTGTTTGATTCTTTCTTGGTCTGCTTCTCGTTTGTTTCGCAAACACGTCAGGCCATGCATCTCTCCGTTTGCTTCCAACAGAGAGTCATATAAGCTGACTCCCTTAAGATAGTGCTTCCAATCCCCTATGATTTCCTGCTTCCCTCTCCCATCTTTAGGGTTTTGATGTCCTCCTTGCCTTCTTCGTGTTTCTTCTTTTCCACTCATGCTCTTCTTGCATTTCCAATAAGGGTTTTCTTCTTTCCATTTCATCTTGCTGCTTATCCCTTCAGGGGAGAATTCTCAACCTTTCTTTTAGGATAAGTTTCGAACTGCTGAATTCGTTTAAGATTTGCAGGTCTGTGGCATTCTCTAGCTCTGCTGTTATTAGAAATGGTGGTCATGTGGCTTAGGCTACCCTAGATGGCAGCATTTTGCCATTCAAGCTATGGTCTATGTCCTGGCACTCTTCCCTGTCCTGCAATATTGCTGCTGAGATAGCAGCTGAAACCCCTCTGGAGGTTCCCTTGTGACTCTGTTGCTTTCCTCCAGGTGCATTTTAAATCACTGGGATGCTCATGAACTTTGTTGATTTGGATCATACAGCTGCTGCTAAGTCTATTGGGATTCCACCTCTTTTGGACGCTGTGTACTTCCTGAATTCGCCTAGATGATTCTATCTTGGCTTTCAGCAAGTTTCAGTCTGATTTTTCTACACATAACTTTTCAAACAATGTTTGTTTCTTTATCTCTTGATTTTCCATCAAGGACTCATGCGAATTATAGTCTTTCATGCCTTGTCTTCAACCAGGATTCAACAGCAATGTTTTCATTGGTTTGCACTTGCTTTCCTATGTGTGCTTCTGAACGAGGGATTTGTGTTCCCCTGTCTTCAAAGTCATTCACGCATCCCTCTGCAATATCTAGTCTGCTTAGGACGGAATGTTAGCCCTGATATTTTCTCATCCACTGAGTTTTCCGATATTATTTGGCTCGTCTTTAGGCTTTCTCTTCCCCTTTTCTGGTATTCTGCCTTTTGTGATTCTGAGACACTGTTGTTCTTCAGTGTTTCCCTCACCTCCATTTTCAATACTTGCTCTGGAGAGCGTTTTGCAGTCTAGTTGTCTGAAAGCTTATCTTTAGGGCCTTCAATCTCTTGGGAACTGAAAATGGTACTTCCTTTTCCTTTTACTGTATTTCTTCTTCTCTACTGGTCAGGTAATTTCAGGTATCTAATGTAGACTTCTAGGGCTTGGTTAAGTGAAAACTTTAGACTCTTGGCTCTACACAATTGCATGGGATTTCTGTGAGGACAAATTTTCCTAGACATTGATGCCATGTCCTGTTCCTGTGTGTGTTGTCTGGTCTATCTCCAATTGCTGGTGTTGCCTTGTTGTGATGAACACCCCATACTATTTCGATCAGGATAACCTCATTTTGATTACGCTTATCTCACAAATCTGAAAGAGCACAGGACACTTCCTCTGGTGGAAATGGAGCTTCTAAAGGTTCTCAGCTCTGCATTCTACTCTATGTTATTTTGGAGTGTTTCCAGAAGAGCAGAGTGTGAGTGCGCTTGTGCTTTGTAGTGCCACGGGAATGTCCCACTGAAACCAGTTCTTCCAAGAGCTTCTCTGTCTACAGAAACACCAGTGGAAGCATATCTATGGATGTCACACATCAGGGCCTGCTGGAATGATCCCGCAGCCCGAACTTGGTGTCCTCGCTGCCGAACCGTGCCGGTGCCATCCAAAATGTAGCATCCACTTTTGAGAGATAAACTGAAGGAAATCCTTCCTCTTCTCACGCTGTGGTCTTGGACCACACTTCCTTGTCCTCTCATCCTTGTGGCACGGGTGCACGAAGGCAACCACAGAGCTGTTGCACATCCTGTGCCTCAAACCAAACCATAATCACAGCCCAGGTTATGAATGTAGCAGATCCTAAGGCTTTTCATTCTGAATTCAAACCCAAGGCCCCCTGGATCCCTCAGACCCGATGCACAATATCTCTGATTCAGCCCCACACATGCTCTATTGGCAAAATGCCAAATTGGTCTCTGGTCCTGCAGATGCACTGGGTGTGGCCATGGGACATATCGATAATTTCAACTGCGCGCGCCAGGGTGGTTGCTTGCTCATTGGGGTCCCAGGTCGGTTTGCTCTCTTGATAGGACCCACCACATCCCACAACGCACTCCAGATCCCTGAGACTCAGCGTGTGCCATCATCCGGAGCCCTATCCCTCCCTGAACGCTGCCTCTGCTACCTCAAATTTGGCAGCTCGGATCTCGGTCTCAGAATCAACTGTGGGGATATTTTGCACTGGATTCTTTGAGTTCTGTCAGCCAAGCATCTGCTGTGCACTCTTCTAACACTCAGCGCATCACCTTCAATCCCATGTCTCCTGTCCGCTTGAGAGTGTGCGTCCAAGTTAAAGAGAGTTTCACCTTTACTGCTCCATCAACAGGGCTCAGACCATGCACTGGTATCCAATCCCTGCTTTTCCTTCTCCTGCTTCCAGGTGTTCTGAGGCCTCATCCTGTCTTTGGAAGTAACAGACCTCTCTTCGGCAAGTGTCCTGTGCCAAGGGCTGGGTGAGTGGATGTTTCCATTGCTGTGTTCATGGGAGCGAGTGAGCGCAGGTTGCACTGATTCTCTGTCAACTGGGCATCGATGAATCAACACTTTCCAGATACATTTCACAGAAATGTGATTTTTTTTTATCTCTTTGTTTCTATACAGCCGTGGTGGGAGGGATTGTCCGAAGACTCCAGTTTTGACATTGTGTTGATCTCTCATTTGCAGTCTTTAAAAATTTAATAGAATTTATATAAATGTTTTGGGAGTTATACGAAAATGATCTTAGTTTCTGAAACATGCTAAATCGACCTAGAAGCCAGACTTGTCAATTTCGGTAACATTTTGTCAGCTCTAAGGAAAACATAGACAGATAGAATGCAAACTAGCAGTCCGAACTGTTAAAGGGGTCATGTCAACTCTTTACTGTGGAAGCCTCCGAAACCAACAGGACCCTTGAAATAACTAATGGAAACATGAAATAACCCCCAAGCTTGGATTCACTTGTGCATGTGGTGCCCTTTACTCCCAATGACACCTACTGGTCAATGTTGTTATTTCAAGGTGTAACATCCCTCTCAAGGAAAATACAAGAGGAAACGAACTAAATATATACATTTCTCTTTGAATCCAAAGAACCTAGAGGCATTATAGCTATGAGAACCCTGCTGCAGCTCTGCTAGGCTACTGAGAACCAGGTGTTCTTCTATCAGTGATGAGAACGCTTAAACATCCGATCATGTTGGGTAAAGCATTTGAATGCAACCAAGTCTGCACCCCCGTGATAGATTGCCCCCGGGGGCTTGACTCAATTGAAAGACGGTCCACATAAGCTGTGTCTTTCATGTCATTGGCGACTTTTACAGTTCAGTTCACTATCTGACTTCTAATATTTACCTAGACTGTCTTGAAAAACGGAGGCCTAATACATATTCAAGTTCAGTCAAGGATTCCCCTCACTTACCACACTCCCTTCACCCCAGAGAAGACATAAACCCAGCATTTGCTGAATCTAGCGGAAGGCCATCGTTTCTTTGTGGGAGCTAAGTATTCAATTCCTATCTATTTCATACGAGAGTATTTGACCTTTATGGGGTTCCCTGTTGTTCACAGAGGATGAAGCTAGAGGAACTCTGATCCTAGGAGGGGCTTGCTCTTCTCTTACTGGCTTCATTGCAGCTCAGGTACTGATCCCTCAAAATGGATGCCTGAGTGGAGGGGAGGGAAGAGCAAGTGCTTGATAGCTAGGCCCAAACCTGGGAAAAGGCTTACCTGGGCTTGGTGCACTTTGATCTGAATGGCTTGGAATTGCCCCTTGGGTCGTGTGGATTATCTGACCTCTTTCAAGAACATGAGCGTTTTTATCATCTCTGCCATCTCTTCTCTTTAGACGTCAGGGATCTTGGACCCGTTCTTGGAGCAGAGAATTGAGGAACTTCCTCCAGTCCACGGTGGCCCTCCGTATGTTTCTGCTAGTATCAGCGAGGTTCAATATGTCTCATGAATGCCTTTCGAGCCTGCTATCCTCTACAGCTGTCTCCAGGCCAGTATTCTCTATTGTAGCAGAACATCTCTCATCAATGTGTTCGCATCTCTCCTCAATCCGTGCAGCCATATTTTCGGCCAGCTTCTCTTCGTGTCTCCCATAAAGTCGACTTCAACAGGACTGGGCAAGTCTGAAAGGACCTCGGAGCCTCTCCAGTAAGCTGAAGACAGGCAGATCTTCCACTGTCTGCCCTTTCAGGTTCTGGAAACTGACCCGTGAACTCAGGTCTTTGGGCAGCAGCAGTATCTCCAACTGACACAGCTTCCCGGACCAAAGACCTAAGCCAAGCTCCACAGAGGGCGGCAGCCCCTCCATCGCACTGATCCACCCACAGAACTCTGCCCGGTTACCTAGGATCCACCAGCCACAACAAGCCTCGCGGTACACACCAACATTCCACCTGGAATCCAACCGCTAACTGCCATCCCCAGTGGCTGCTGCATCTTGTCAGTGTTGGGGGAGGGGCTGCATCCGACGAGAGGTTCCTAAGGTAAATGTGATTCTACCCACTAGCGTCCCATGGGCCTTTGTTCTTCCCTCTTTCCTTTTGTTCAGATCTGTATGCACTGTAGCAACGGAGGGAAGTGTGTCCATTTTCAGTTGAATGTTTCACACGTCTTTAAACTTTCTAACAGTTCACAGTACACAGAGACCCACTAAGGGAAACTATTGTTCCTGTAATATGGGCACACCCGCAATACATAGCCGTCGGTTGATTTCTGCTGAAACACCCGCATTCACGGGACATCTATCCCTTTGTTTCAAGGGGGCTGGAATTCCTAGGAATGATACAATCCCCAATGTGCACTTTACTGCCTGTCTCTTTTGATCTTAGTACACTTTTGCGGAGCTACTTTTCCTTGTTATAGGCTTGTGCCATTTCTTCTCGACGTAGTGTAGAAGATGGCATTCATTCATCCTGTTGGAAGACTTGCAAGTCTATATCACGGACAAGGAGTCCATTGGATTCCAAAGCGGCATTTGGGTTAGGTCACGATATGCTCATATGAATCAATATTTACGAATATAGATGCACGCCTCTAATTACCGAATACAGGTACATTCAAGCCACGATACTGGGTCGATGCATACTGAATGATCCTTGACATCACCTTGAGTAATTTCTTTTGAATATTCATGTTACCCTACCCTTTTTGTGTTGTTTGTTTGTTTGATTCTTTCTTGGTCTGCTTCTCGTTTGTTTCGCAAACACGTCAGGCCATGCATCTCTCCGTTTGCTTCCAACAGAGAGTCATATAAGCTGACTCCCTTAAGATAGTGCTTCCAATCCCCTATGATTTCCTGCTTCCCTCTCCCATCTTTAGGGTTTTGATGTCCTCCTTGCCTTCTTCGTGTTTCTTCTTTTCCACTCATGCTCTTCTTGCATTTCCAATAAGGGTTTTCTTCTTTCCATTTCATCTTGCTGCTTATCCCTTCAGGGGAGAATTCTCAACCTTTCTTTTAGGATAAGTTTCGAACTGCTGAATTCGTTTAAGATTTGCAGGTCTGTGGCATTCTCTAGCTCTGCTGTTATTAGAAATGGTGGTCATGTGGCTTAGGCTACCCTAGATGGCAGCATTTTGCCATTCAAGCTATGGTCTATGTCCTGGCACTCCTCCCTGTCCTGCAATATTGCTGCTGAGATAGCAGCTGAAACCCCTCTGGAGGTTCCCTTGTGACTCTGTTGCTTTCCTCCAGGTGCATTTTAAATCACTGGGATGCTCATGAACTTTGTTGATTTGGATCATACAGCTGCTGCTAAGTCTATTGGGGTTCCACCTCTTTTGGACGCTGTGTACTTCCTGAATTCGCCTAGATGATTCTATCTTGGCTTTCAGCAAGTTTCAGTCTGATTTTTCTACACATAACTTTTCAAACATTGTTTGTTTCTTTATCTCTTGATTTTCCATCAAGGACTCATGCGAATTATAGTCTTTCATGCCTTGTCTTCAACCAGGATTCAACAGCAATGTTTTCATTGGTTTGCACTTGCTTTCCTATGTGTGCTTCTGAACGAGGGATTTGTGTTCCCCTGTCTTCAAAGTCATTCACGCATCCCTCTGCAATATCTAGTCTGCTTAGGACGGAATGTTAGCCCTGATATTTTCTCATCCACTGAGTTTTCCGATATTATTTGGCTCGTCTTTAGGCTTTCTCTTCCCCTTTTCTGGTATTCTGCCTTTTGTGATTCTGAGACACTGTTGTTCTTCAGTGTTTCCCTCACCTCCATTTTCAATACTTGCTCTGGAGAGCGTTTTGCAGTCTAGTTGTCTGAAAGCTTATCTTTAGGGCCTTCAATCTCTTGGGAACTGAAAATGGTACTTCCTTTTCCTTTTACTGTATTTCTTCATCTCTACTGGTCAGGTAATTTCAGGTATCTAATGTAGACTTCTAGGGCTTGGTTAAGTGAAAACTTTAGACTCTTGGCTCTACACAATTGCATGGGATTTCTGTGAGGACAAATTTTCCTAGACATTGATGCCATGTCCTGTTCCTGTGTGTGTTGTCTGGTCTATCTCCAATTGCTGGTGTTGCCTTGTTGTGATGAACACCCCATACTATTTCGATCAGGATAACCTCATTTTGATTACGCTTATCTCACAAATCTGAAAGAGCACAGGACACTTCCTCTGGTGGAAATGGAGCTTCTAAAGGTTCTCAGCTCTGCATTCTACTCTATGTTATTTTGGAGTGTTTCCAGAAGAGCAGAGTGTGAGTGCGCTTGTGCTTTGTAGTGCCACGGGAATGTCCCACTGAAACCAGTTCTTCCAAGAGCTTCTCTGTCTACAGAAACACCAGTGGAAGCATATCTATGGATGTCACACATCAGGGCCTGCTGGAATGATCCCGCAGCCCGAACTTGGTGTCCTCGCTGCCGAACCGTGCCGGTGCCATCCAAAATGTAGCATCCACTTTTGAGAGATAAACTGAAGGAAATCCTTCCTCTTCTCACGCTGTGGTCTTGGACCACACTTCCTTGTCCTCTCATCCTTGTGGCACGGGTGCACGAAGGCAACCACAGAGCTGTTGCACATCCTGTGCCTCAAACCAAACCATAATCACAGCCCAGGTTATGAATGTAGCAGATCCTAAGGCTTTTCATTCTGAATTCAAACCCAAGGCCCCCTGGATCCCTCAGACCCGATGCACAATATCTCTGATTCAGCCCCACACATGCTCTATTGGCAAAATGCCAAATTGGTCTCTGGTCCTGCAGATGCACTGGGTGTGGCCATGGGACATATCGATAATTTCAACTGCGCGCGCCAGGGTGGTTGCTTGCTCATTGGGGTCCCAGGTCGGTTTGCTCTCTTGATAGGACCCACCACATCCCACAACGCACTCCAGATCCCTGAGACTCAGCGTGTGCCATCATCCGGAGCCCTATCCCTCCCTGAACGCTGCCTCTGCTACCTCAAATTTGGCAGCTCGGATCTCGGTCTCAGAATCAACTGTGGGGATATTTTGCACTGGATTCTTTGAGTTCTGTCAGCCAAGCATCTGCTGTGCACTCTTCTAACACTCAGCGCATCACCTTCAATCCCATGTCTCCTGTCCGCTTGAGAGTGTGCGTCCAAGTTAAAGAGAGTTTCACCTTTACTGCTCCATCAACAGGGCTCAGACCATGCACTGGTATCCAATCCCTGCTTTTCCTTCTCCTGCTTCCAGGTGTTCTGAGGCCTCATCCTGTCTTTGGAAGTAACAGACCTCTCTTCGGCAAGTGTCCTGTGCCAAGGGCTGGGTGAGTGGATGTTTCCATTGCTGTGTTCATGGGAGCGAGTGAGCGCAGGTTGCACTGATTCTCTGTCAACTGGGCATCGATGAATCAACACTTTCCAGATACATTTCACAGAAATGTGATTTTTTTTTATCTCTTTGTTTCTATACAGCCGTGGTGGGAGGGATTGTCCGAAGACTCCAGTTTTGACATTGTGTTGATCTCTCATTTGCAGTCTTTAAAAATTTAATAGAATTTATATAAATGTTTTGGGAGTTATACGAAAATGATCTTAGTTTCTGAAACATGCTAAATCGACCTAGAAGCCAGACTTGTCAATTTCGGTAACATTTTGTCAGCTCTAAGGAAAACATAGACAGATAGAATGCAAACTAGCAGTCCGAACTGTTAAAGGGGTCATGTCAACTCTTTACTGTGGAAGCCTCCGAAACCAACAGGACCCTTGAAATAACTAATGGAAACATGAAATAACCCCCAAGCTTGGATTCACTTGTGCATGTGGTGCCCTTTACTCCCAATGACACCTACTGGTCAATGTTGTTATTTCAAGGTGTAACATCCCTCTCAAGGAAAATACAAGAGGAAACGAAGTAAATATATACATTTCACTTTGAATCCAAAGAACCTAGAGGCATTATAGCTATGAGAACCCTGCTGCAGCTCTGCTAGGCTACTGAGAACCAGGTGTTCTTCTATCAGTGATGAGAACGCTTAAACATCCGATCATGTTGGGTAAAGCATTTGAATGCAACCAAGTCTGCACCCCCGTGATAGATTGCCCCCGGGGGCTTGACTCAATTGAAAGACGGTCCACATAAGCTGTGTCTTTCATGTCATTGGCGACTTTTACAGTTCAGTTCACTATCTGACTTCTAATATTTACCTAGACTGTCTTGAAAAACGGAGGCCTAATACATATTCAAGTTCAGTCAAGGATTCCCCTCACTTACCACACTCCCTTCACCCCAGAGAAGACATAAACCCAGCATTTGCTGAATCTAGCGGAAGGCCATCGTTTCTTTGTGGGAGCTAAGTATTCAATTCCTATCTATTTCATACGAGAGTATTTGACCTTTATGGGGTTCCCTGTTGTTCACAGAGGATGAAGCTAGAGGAACTCTGATTCTAGGAGGGGCTTGCTTTTCTCTTACTGGCTTCATTGCAGCTCAGGTACTGATCCCTCAAAATGGATGCCTGAGTGGAGGGGAGGGAAGAGCAAGTGCTTGATAGCTAGGCCCAAACCTGGGAAAAGGCTTACCTGGGCTTGGTGCACTTTGATCTGAATGGCTTGGAATTGCCCCTTGGGTCGTGTGGATTATCTGACCTCTTTCAAGAACATGAGCGTTTTTATCATCTCTGCCATCTCTTCTCTTTAGACGTCAGGGATCTTGGACCCGTTCTTGGAGCAGAGAATTGAGGAACTTCCTCCAGTCCACGGTGGCCCTCCGTAGGTTTCTGCTAGTATCAGCGAGGTTCAATATGTCTCATGAATGCCTTTCGAGCCTGCTATCCTCTACAGCTGTCTCCAGGCCAGTATTCTCTATTGTAGCAGAACATCTCTCATCAATGTGTTCGCATCTCTCCTCAATCCGTGCAGCCATATTTTTGGCCAGCTTTCTTCGTGTCTCCCATAAAGTCGACTTCAACAGGACTGGGCAAGTCTGAAAGGACCTCGGAGCCTCTCCAGTAAGCTGAAGACAGGCAGATCTTCCACTGTCTGCCCTTTCAGGTTCTGGAAACTGACCCGTGAACTCAGGTCTTTGGGCAGCAGCAGTATCTCGAACTGACACAGCTTCCCGGACCAAAGAACTAAGCCAAGCTCCACAGAGGGCGGCAGCCCCTCCATCGCACTGATCCACCCACAGAACTCTGCCCGGTTACCTAGGATCCACCAGCCACAACAAGCCTCGCGGTACACACCAACATTCCACCTGGAATCCAACCGCTAACTGCCATCCCCAGTGGCTGCTGCATCTTGTCAGTGTTGGGGGAGGGGCTGCATCCGACGAGAGGTTCCTAAGGTAAATGTGATTCTACCCACTAGCGTCCCATGGGCCTTTGTTCTTCCCTCTTTCCTTTTGTTCAGATCTGTATGCACTGTAGCAACGGAGGGAAGTGTGTCCATTTTCAGTTGAATGTTTCACACGTCTTTAAACTTTCTAACAGTTCACAGTACACAGAGACCCACTAAGGGAAACTATTGTTCCTGTAATATGGGCACACCCGCAATACATAGCCGTCGGTTGATTTCTGCTGAAACACCCGCATTCACGGGACATCTATCCCTTTGTTTCAAGGGGGCTGAAATTCCTAGGAATGATACAATCCCCAATGTGCACTTTACTGCCTGTCTCTTTTGATCTTAGTACACTTTTGCGGAGCTACTTTTCCTTGTTATAGGCTTGTGCCATTTCTTCTCGACGTAGTGTAGAATATGGCATTCATTCATTCTGTTGGAAGACTTGCAAGTCTATATCACGGACTAGGAATCCATTGTATTCCAAATCGGCATTTGGGTTAGGTCACGATATGCTCCTATGAATCAATATTTACGAATATAAATGCACGCCTCTGATTTCCGAATACAGGTGTGCTGAGTACATTCAAGCCGCGATACTGGGTCGATGCGTACTGAATGATCCTTGACATCACCTTGAGTAATTTCTTTTGAATATTCATGTTACCCTACCCTTTTTGTGTTGTTTGTTTGTTTGATTCTTTCTTGGTCTGCTTCTCGTTTGTTTCGCAAACACGTCAGGCCATGCATCTCTCCGTTTGCTTCCAACAGAGAGTCATATAAGCTGACTCCCTTAAGATAGTGCTTCCAATCCCCTATGATTTCCTGCTTCCCTCTCCCATCTTTAGGGTTTTGATGTCCTCCTTGCCTTCTTCTTGTTTCTTCTTTTCCACTCATGCTCTTCTTGCATTTCCAATAAGGGTTTTCTTCTTTCCATTTCATCTTGCTGCTTATCCCTTCAGGGGAGAATTCTCAACCTTTCTTTTAGGATAAGTTTCGAACTGCTGAATTCGTTTAAGATTTGCAGGTCTGTGGCATTCTCTAGCTCTGCTGTTATTAGAAATGGTGGTCATGTGGCTTAGGCTACCCTAGATGGCAGCATTTTGCCATTCAAGCTATGGTCTATGTCCTGGCACTCCTCCCTGTCCTGCAATATTGCTGCTGAGATAGCAGCTGAAACCCCTCTGGAGGTTCCCTTGTGACTCTGTTGCTTTCCTCCAGGTGCATTTTAAATCACTGGGATGCTCATGAACTTTGTTGATTTGGATCATACAGCTGCTGCTAAGTCTATTGGGATTCCACCTCTTTTGGACGCTGTGTACTTCCTGAATTCGCCTAGATGATTCTATCTTGGCTTTCAGCAAGTTTCAGTCTGATTTTTCTACACATAACTTTTCAAACATTGTTTGTTTCTTTATCTCTTGATTTTCCATCAAGGACTCATGCGAATTATAGTCTTTCATGCCTTGTCTTCAACCAGGATTCAACAGCAATGTTTTCATTGGTTTGCACTTGCTTTCCTATGTGTGCTTCTGAACGAGGGATTTGTGTTCCCCTGTCTTCAAAGTCATTCACGCATCCCTCTGCAATATCTAGTCTGCTTAGGACGGAATGTTAGCCCTGATATTTTCTCATCCACTGAGTTTTCCGATATTATTTGGCTCGTCTTTAGGCTTTCTCTTCCCCTTTTCTGGTATTCTGCCTTTTGTGATTCTGAGACACTGTTGTTCTTCAGTGTTTCCCTCACCTCCATTTTCAATACTTGCTCTGGAGAGCGTTTTGCAGTCTAGTTGTCTGAAAGCTTATCTTTAGGGCCTTCAATCTCTTGGGAACTGAAAATGGTACTTCCTTTTCCTTTTACTGTATTTCTTCATCTCTACTGGTCAGGTAATTTCAGGTATCTAATGTAGACTTCTAGGGCTTGGTTAAGTGAAAACTTTAGACTCTTGGCTCTACACAATTGCATGGGATTTCTGTGAGGACAAATTTTCCTAGACATTGATGCCATGTCCTGTTCCTGTGTGTGTTGTCTGGTCTATCTCCAATTGCTGGTGTTGCCTTGTTGTGATGAACACCCCATACTATTTCGATCAGGATAACCTCATTTTGATTACGCTTATCTCACAAATCTGAAAGAGCACAGGACACTTCCTCTGGTGGAAATGGAGCTTCTAAAGGTTCTCAGCTCTGCATTCTACTCTATGTTATTTTGGAGTGTTTCCAGAAGAGCAGAGTGTGAGTGCGCTTGTGCTTTGTAGTGCCACGGGAATGTCCCACTGAAACCAGTTCTTCCAAGAGCTTCTCTGTCTACAGAAACACCAGTGGAAGCATATCTATGGATGTCACACATCAGGGCCTGCTGGAATGATCCCGCAGCCCGAACTTGGTGTCCTCGCTGCCGAACCGTGCCGGTGCCATCCAAAATGTAGCATCCACTTTTGAGAGATAAACTGAAGGAAATCCTTCCTCTTCTCACGCTGTGGTCTTGGACCACACTTCCTTGTCCTCTCATCCTTGTGGCACGGGTGCACGAAGGCAACCACAGAGCTGTTGCACATCCTGTGCCTCAAACCAAACCATAATCACAGCCCAGGTTATGAATGTAGCAGATCCTAAGGCTTTTCATTCTGAATTCAAACCCAAGGCCCCCTGGATCCCTCAGACCCGATGCACAATATCTCTGATTCAGCCCCACACATGCTCTATTGGCAAAATGCCAAATTGGTCTCTGGTCCTGCAGATGCACTGGGTGTGGCCATGGGACATATCGATAATTTCAACTGCACGCGCCAGGGTGGTTGCTTGCTCATTGGGGTCCCAGGTCGGTTTGCTCTCTTGATAGGACCCACCACATCCCACAACGCACTCCAGATCCCTGAGACTCAGCGTGTGCCATCATCCGGAGCCCTATCCCTCCCTGAACGCTGCCTCTGCTACCTCAAATTTGGCAGCTCGGATCTCGGTCTCAGAATCAACTGTGGGGATATTTTGCACTGGATTCTTTGAGTTCTGTCAGCCAAGCATCTGCTGTGCACTCTTCTAACACTCAGCGCATCACCTTCAATCCCATGTCTCCTGTCCGCTTGAGAGTGTGCGTCCAAGTTAAAGAGAGTTTCACCTTTACTGCTCCATCAACAGGGCTCAGACCATGCACTGGTATCCAATCCCTGCTTTTCCTTCTCCTGCTTCCAGGTGTTCTGAGGCCTCATCCTGTCTTTGGAAGTAACAGACCTCTCTTCGGCAAGTGTCCTGTGCCAAGGGCTGGGTGAGTGGATGTTTCCATTGCTGTGTTCATGGGAGCGAGTGAGCGCAGGTTGCACTGATTCTCTGTCAACTGGGCATCGATGAATCAACACTTTCCAGATACATTTCACAGAAATGTGATTTTTTTTTATCTCTTTGTTTCTATACAGCCGTGGTGGGAGGGATTGTCCGAAGACTCCAGTTTTGACATTGTGTTGATCTCTCATTTGCAGTCTTTAAAAATTTAATAGAATTTATATAAATGTTTTGGGAGTTATACGAAAATGATCTTAGTTTCTGAAACATGCTAAATCGACCTAGAAGCCAGACTTGTCAATTTCGGTAACATTTTGTCAGCTCTAAGGAAAACATAGACAGATAGAATGCAAACTAGCAGTCCGAACTGTTAAAGGGGTCATGTCAACTCTTTACTGTGGAAGCCTCCGAAACCAACAGGACCCTTGAAATAACTAATGGAAACATGAAATAACCCCCAAGCTTGGATTCACTTGTGCATGTGGTGCCCTTTACTCCCAATGACACCTACTGGTCAATGTTGTTATTTCAAGGTGTAACATCCCTCTCAAGGAAAATACAAGAGGAAACGAAGTAAATATATACATTTCACTTTGAATCCAAAGAACCTAGAGGCATTATAGCTATGAGAACCCTGCTGCAGCTCTGCTAGGCTACTGAGAACCAGGTGTTCTTCTATCAGTGATGAGAACGCTTAAACATCCGATCATGTTGGGTAAAGCATTTGAATGCAACCAAGTCTGCACCCCCGTGATAGATTGCCCCCGGGGGCTTGACTCAATTGAAAGACGGTCCACATAAGCTGTGTCTTTCATGTCATTGGCGACTTTTACAGTTCAGTTCACTATCTGACTTCTAATATTTACCTAGACTGTCTTGAAAAACGGAGGCCTAATACATATTCAAGTTCAGTCAAGGATTCCCCTCACTTACCACACTCCCTTCACCCCAGAGAAGACATAAACCCAGCATTTGCTGAATCTAGCGGAAGGCCATCGTTTCTTTGTGGGAGCTAAGTATTCAATTCCTATCTATTTCATACGAGAGTATTTGACCTTTATGGGGTTCCCTGTTGTTCACAGAGGATGAAGCTAGAGGAACTCTGATTCTAGGAGGGGCTTGCTTTTCTCTTACTGGCTTCATTGCAGCTCAGGTACTGATCCCTCAAAATGGATGCCTGAGTGGAGGGGAGGGAAGAGCAAGTGCTTGATAGCTAGGCCCAAACCTGGGAAAAGGCTTACCTGGGCTTGGTGCACTTTGATCTGAATGGCTTGGAATTGCCCCTTGGGTCGTGTGGATTATCTGACCTCTTTCAAGAACATGAGCGTTTTTATCATCTCTGCCATCTCTTCTCTTTAGACGTCAGGGATCTTGGACCCGTTCTTGGAGCAGAGAATTGAGGAACTTCCTCCAGTCCACGGTGGCCCTCCGTAGGTTTCTGCTAGTATCAGCGAGGTTCAATATGTCTCATGAATGCCTTTCGAGCCTGCTATCCTCTACAGCTGTCTCCAGGCCAGTATTCTCTATTGTAGCAGAACATCTCTCATCAATGTGTTCGCATCTCTCCTCAATCCGTGCAGCCATATTTTTGGCCAGCTTTCTTCGTGTCTCCCATAAAGTCGACTTCAACAGGACTGGGCAAGTCTGAAAGGACCTCGGAGCCTCTCCAGTAAGCTGAAGACAGGCAGATCTTCCACTGTCTGCCCTTTCAGGTTCTGGAAACTGACCCGTGAACTCAGGTCTTTGGGCAGCAGCAGTATCTCGAACTGACACAGCTTCCCGGACCAAAGAACTAAGCCAAGCTCCACAGAGGGCGGCAGCCCCTCCATCGCACTGATCCACCCACAGAACTCTGCCCGGTTACCTAGGATCCACCAGCCACAACAAGCCTCGCGGTACACACCAACATTCCACCTGGAATCCAACCGCTAACTGCCATCCCCAGTGGCTGCTGCATCTTGTCAGTGTTGGGGGAGGGGCTGCATCCGACGAGAGGTTCCTAAGGTAAATGTGATTCTACCCACTAGCGTCCCATGGGCCTTTGTTCTTCCCTCTTTCCTTTTGTTCAGATCTGTATGCACTGTAGCAACGGAGGGAAGTGTGTCCATTTTCAGTTGAATGTTTCACACGTCTTTAAACTTTCTAACAGTTCACAGTACACAGAGACCCACTAAGGGAAACTATTGTTCCTGTAATATGGGCACACCCGCAATACATAGCCGTCGGTTGATTTCTGCTGAAACACCCGCATTCACGGGACATCTATCCCTTTGTTTCAAGGGGGCTGAAATTCCTAGGAATGATACAATCCCCAATGTGCACTTTACTGCCTGTCTCTTTTGATCTTAGTACACTTTTGCGGAGCTACTTTTCCTTGTTATAGGCTTGTGCCATTTCTTCTCGACGTAGTGTAGAATATGGCATTCATTCATTCTGTTGGAAGACTTGCAAGTCTATATCACGGACTAGGAATCCATTGTATTCCAAATCGGCATTTGGGTTAGGTCACGATATGCTCCTATGAATCAATATTTACGAATATAAATGCACGCCTCTGATTTCCGAATACAGGTGTGCTGAGTACATTCAAGCCGCGATACTGGGTCGATGCGTACTGAATGATCCTTGACATCACCTTGAGTAATTTCTTTTGAATATTCATGTTACCCTACCCTTTTTGTGTTGTTTGTTTGTTTGATTCTTTCTTGGTCTGCTTCTCGTTTGTTTCGCAAACACGTCAGGCCATGCATCTCTCCGTTTGCTTCCAACAGAGAGTCATATAAGCTGACTCCCTTAAGATAGTGCTTCCAATCCCCTATGATTTCCTGCTTCCCTCTCCCATCTTTAGGGTTTTGATGTCCTCCTTGCCTTCTTCTTGTTTCTTCTTTTCCACTCATGCTCTTCTTGCATTTCCAATAAGGGTTTTCTTCTTTCCATTTCATCTTGCTGCTTATCCCTTCAGGGGAGAATTCTCAACCTTTCTTTTAGGATAAGTTTCGAACTGCTGAATTCGTTTAAGATTTGCAGGTCTGTGGCATTCTCTAGCTCTGCTGTTATTAGAAATGGTGGTCATGTGGCTTAGGCTACCCTAGATGGCAGCATTTTGCCATTCAAGCTATGGTCTATGTCCTGGCACTCCTCCCTGTCCTGCAATATTGCTGCTGAGATAGCAGCTGAAACCCCTCTGGAGGTTCCCTTGTGACTCTGTTGCTTTCCTCCAGGTGCATTTTAAATCACTGGGATGCTCATGAACTTTGTTGATTTGGATCATACAGCTGCTGCTAAGTCTATTGGGATTCCACCTCTTTTGGACGCTGTGTACTTCCTGAATTCGCCTAGATGATTCTATCTTGGCTTTCAGCAAGTTTCAGTCTGATTTTTCTACACATAACTTTTCAAACATTGTTTGTTTCTTTATCTCTTGATTTTCCATCAAGGACTCATGCGAATTATAGTCTTTCATGCCTTGTCTTCAACCAGGATTCAACAGCAATGTTTTCATTGGTTTGCACTTGCTTTCCTATGTGTGCTTCTGAACGAGGGATTTGTGTTCCCCTGTCTTCAAAGTCATTCACGCATCCCTCTGCAATATCTAGTCTGCTTAGGACGGAATGTTAGCCCTGATATTTTCTCATCCACTGAGTTTTCCGATATTATTTGGCTCGTCTTTAGGCTTTCTCTTCCCCTTTTCTGGTATTCTGCCTTTTGTGATTCTGAGACACTGTTGTTCTTCAGTGTTTCCCTCACCTCCATTTTCAATACTTGCTCTGGAGAGCGTTTTGCAGTCTAGTTGTCTGAAAGCTTATCTTTAGGGCCTTCAATCTCTTGGGAACTGAAAATGGTACTTCCTTTTCCTTTTACTGTATTTCTTCATCTCTACTGGTCAGGTAATTTCAGGTATCTAATGTAGACTTCTAGGGCTTGGTTAAGTGAAAACTTTAGACTCTTGGCTCTACACAATTGCATGGGATTTCTGTGAGGACAAATTTTCCTAGACATTGATGCCATGTCCTGTTCCTGTGTGTGTTGTCTGGTCTATCTCCAATTGCTGGTGTTGCCTTGTTGTGATGAACACCCCATACTATTTCGATCAGGATAACCTCATTTTGATTACGCTTATCTCACAAATCTGAAAGAGCACAGGACACTTCCTCTGGTGGAAATGGAGCTTCTAAAGGTTCTCAGCTCTGCATTCTACTCTATGTTATTTTGGAGTGTTTCCAGAAGAGCAGAGTGTGAGTGCGCTTGTGCTTTGTAGTGCCACGGGAATGTCCCACTGAAACCAGTTCTTCCAAGAGCTTCTCTGTCTACAGAAACACCAGTGGAAGCATATCTATGGATGTCACACATCAGGGCCTGCTGGAATGATCCCGCAGCCCGAACTTGGTGTCCTCGCTGCCGAACCGTGCCGGTGCCATCCAAAATGTAGCATCCACTTTTGAGAGATAAACTGAAGGAAATCCTTCCTCTTCTCACGCTGTGGTCTTGGACCACACTTCCTTGTCCTCTCATCCTTGTGGCACGGGTGCACGAAGGCAACCACAGAGCTGTTGCACATCCTGTGCCTCAAACCAAACCATAATCACAGCCCAGGTTATGAATGTAGCAGATCCTAAGGCTTTTCATTCTGAATTCAAACCCAAGGCCCCCTGGATCCCTCAGACCCGATGCACAATATCTCTGATTCAGCCCCACACATGCTCTATTGGCAAAATGCCAAATTGGTCTCTGGTCCTGCAGATGCACTGGGTGTGGCCATGGGACATATCGATAATTTCAACTGCGCGCGCCAGGGTGGTTGCTTGCTCATTGGGGTCCCAGGTCGGTTTGCTCTCTTGATAGGACCCACCACATCCCACAACGCACTCCAGATCCCTGAGACTCAGCGTGTGCCATCATCCGGAGCCCTATCCCTCCCTGAACGCTGCCTCTGCTACCTCAAATTTGGCAGCTCGGATCTCGGTCTCAGAATCAACTGTGGGGATATTTTGCACTGGATTCTTTGAGTTCTGTCAGCCAAGCATCTGCTGTGCACTCTTCTAACACTCAGCGCATCACCTTCAATCCCATGTCTCCTGTCCGCTTGAGAGTGTGCGTCCAAGTTAAAGAGAGTTTCACCTTTACTGCTCCATCAACAGGGCTCAGACCATGCACTGGTATCCAATCCCTGCTTTTCCTTCTCCTGCTTCCAGGTGTTCTGAGGCCTCATCCTGTCTTTGGAAGTAACAGACCTCTCTTCGGCAAGTGTCCTGTGCCAAGGGCTGGGTGAGTGGATGTTTCCATTGCTGTGTTCATGGGAGCGAGTGAGCGCAGGTTGCACTGATTCTCTGTCAACTGGGCATCGATGAATCAACACTTTCCAGATACATTTCACAGAAATGTGATTTTTTTTTATCTCTTTGTTTCTATACAGCCGTGGTGGGAGGGATTGTCCGAAGACTCCAGTTTTGACATTGTGTTGATCTCTCATTTGCAGTCTTTAAAAATTTAATAGAATTTATATAAATGTTTTGGGAGTTATACGAAAATGATCTTAGTTTCTGAAACATGCTAAATCGACCTAGAAGCCAGACTTGTCAATTTCGGTAACATTTTGTCAGCTCTAAGGAAAACATAGACAGATAGAATGCAAACTAGCAGTCCGAACTGTTAAAGGGGTCATGTCAACTCTTTACTGTGGAAGCCTCCGAAACCAACAGGACCCTTGAAATAACTAATGGAAACATGAAATAACCCCCAAGCTTGGATTCACTTGTGCATGTGGTGCCCTTTACTCCCAATGACACCTACTGGTCAATGTTGTTATTTCAAGGTGTAACATCCCTCTCAAGGAAAATACAAGAGGAAACGAAGTAAATATATACATTTCACTTTGAATCCAAAGAACCTAGAGGCATTATAGCTATGAGAACCCTGCTGCAGCTCTGCTAGGCTACTGAGAACCAGGTGTTCTTCTATCAGTGATGAGAACGCTTAAACATCCGATCATGTTGGGTAAAGCATTTGAATGCAACCAAGTCTGCACCCCCGTGATAGATTGCCCCCGGGGGCTTGACTCAATTGAAAGACGGTCCACATAAGCTGTGTCTTTCATGTCATTGGCGACTTTTACAGTTCAGTTCACTATCTGACTTCTAATATTTACCTAGACTGTCTTGAAAAACGGAGGCCTAATACATATTCAAGTTCAGTCAAGGATTCCCCTCACTTACCACACTCCCTTCACCCCAGAGAAGACATAAACCCAGCATTTGCTGAATCTAGCGGAAGGCCATCGTTTCTTTGTGGGAGCTAAGTATTCAATTCCTATCTATTTCATACGAGAGTATTTGACCTTTATGGGGTTCCCTGTTGTTCACAGAGGATGAAGCTAGAGGAACTCTGATTCTAGGAGGGGCTTGCTTTTCTCTTACTGGCTTCATTGCAGCTCAGGTACTGATCCCTCAAAATGGATGCCTGAGTGGAGGGGAGGGAAGAGCAAGTGCTTGATAGCTAGGCCCAAACCTGGGAAAAGGCTTACCTGGGCTTGGTGCACTTTGATCTGAATGGCTTGGAATTGCCCCTTGGGTCGTGTGGATTATCTGACCTCTTTCAAGAACATGAGCGTTTTTATCATCTCTGCCATCTCTTCTCTTTAGACGTCAGGGATCTTGGACCCGTTCTTGGAGCAGAGAATTGAGGAACTTCCTCCAGTCCACGGTGGCCCTCCGTAGGTTTCTGCTAGTATCAGCGAGGTTCAATATGTCTCATGAATGCCTTTCGAGCCTGCTATCCTCTACAGCTGTCTCCAGGCCAGTATTCTCTATTGTAGCAGAACATCTCTCATCAATGTGTTCGCATCTCTCCTCAATCCGTGCAGCCATATTTTTGGCCAGCTTTCTTCGTGTCTCCCATAAAGTCGACTTCAACAGGACTGGGCAAGTCTGAAAGGACCTCGGAGCCTCTCCAGTAAGCTGAAGACAGGCAGATCTTCCACTGTCTGCCCTTTCAGGTTCTGGAAACTGACCCGTGAACTCAGGTCTTTGGGCAGCAGCAGTATCTCGAACTGACACAGCTTCCCGGACCAAAGAACTAAGCCAAGCTCCACAGAGGGCGGCAGCCCCTCCATCGCACTGATCCACCCACAGAACTCTGCCCGGTTACCTAGGATCCACCAGCCACAACAAGCCTCGCGGTACACACCAACATTCCACCTGGAATCCAACCGCTAACTGCCATCCCCAGTGGCTGCTGCATCTTGTCAGTGTTGGGGGAGGGGCTGCATCCGACGAGAGGTTCCTAAGGTAAATGTGATTCTACCCACTAGCGTCCCATGGGCCTTTGTTCTTCCCTCTTTCCTTTTGTTCAGATCTGTATGCACTGTAGCAACGGAGGGAAGTGTGTCCATTTTCAGTTGAATGTTTCACACGTCTTTAAACTTTCTAACAGTTCACAGTACACAGAGACCCACTAAGGGAAACTATTGTTCCTGTAATATGGGCACACCCGCAATACATAGCCGTCGGTTGATTTCTGCTGAAACACCCGCATTCACGGGACATCTATCCCTTTGTTTCAAGGGGGCTGAAATTCCTAGGAATGATACAATCCCCAATGTGCACTTTACTGCCTGTCTCTTTTGATCTTAGTACACTTTTGCGGAGCTACTTTTCCTTGTTATAGGCTTGTGCCATTTCTTCTCGACGTAGTGTAGAATATGGCATTCATTCATTCTGTTGGAAGACTTGCAAGTCTATATCACGGACTAGGAATCCATTGTATTCCAAATCGGCATTTGGGTTAGGTCACGATATGCTCCTATGAATCAATATTTACGAATATAAATGCACGCCTCTGATTTCCGAATACAGGTGTGCTGAGTACATTCAAGCCGCGATACTGGGTCGATGCGTACTGAATGATCCTTGACATCACCTTGAGTAATTTCTTTTGAATATTCATGTTACCCTACCCTTTTTGTGTTGTTTGTTTGTTTGATTCTTTCTTGGTCTGCTTCTCGTTTGTTTCGCAAACACGTCAGGCCATGCATCTCTCCGTTTGCTTCCAACAGAGAGTCATATAAGCTGACTCCCTTAAGATAGTGCTTCCAATCCCCTATGATTTCCTGCTTCCCTCTCCCATCTTTAGGGTTTTGATGTCCTCCTTGCCTTCTTCTTGTTTCTTCTTTTCCACTCATGCTCTTCTTGCATTTCCAATAAGGGTTTTCTTCTTTCCATTTCATCTTGCTGCTTATCCCTTCAGGGGAGAATTCTCAACCTTTCTTTTAGGATAAGTTTCGAACTGCTGAATTCGTTTAAGATTTGCAGGTCTGTGGCATTCTCTAGCTCTGCTGTTATTAGAAATGGTGGTCATGTGGCTTAGGCTACCCTAGATGGCAGCATTTTGCCATTCAAGCTATGGTCTATGTCCTGGCACTCCTCCCTGTCCTGCAATATTGCTGCTGAGATAGCAGCTGAAACCCCTCTGGAGGTTCCCTTGTGACTCTGTTGCTTTCCTCCAGGTGCATTTTAAATCACTGGGATGCTCATGAACTTTGTTGATTTGGATCATACAGCTGCTGCTAAGTCTATTGGGATTCCACCTCTTTTGGACGCTGTGTACTTCCTGAATTCGCCTAGATGATTCTATCTTGGCTTTCAGCAAGTTTCAGTCTGATTTTTCTACACATAACTTTTCAAACATTGTTTGTTTCTTTATCTCTTGATTTTCCATCAAGGACTCATGCGAATTATAGTCTTTCATGCCTTGTCTTCAACCAGGATTCAACAGCAATGTTTTCATTGGTTTGCACTTGCTTTCCTATGTGTGCTTCTGAACGAGGGATTTGTGTTCCCCTGTCTTCAAAGTCATTCACGCATCCCTCTGCAATATCTAGTCTGCTTAGGACGGAATGTTAGCCCTGATATTTTCTCATCCACTGAGTTTTCCGATATTATTTGGCTCGTCTTTAGGCTTTCTCTTCCCCTTTTCTGGTATTCTGCCTTTTGTGATTCTGAGACACTGTTGTTCTTCAGTGTTTCCCTCACCTCCATTTTCAATACTTGCTCTGGAGAGCGTTTTGCAGTCTAGTTGTCTGAAAGCTTATCTTTAGGGCCTTCAATCTCTTGGGAACTGAAAATGGTACTTCCTTTTCCTTTTACTGTATTTCTTCATCTCTACTGGTCAGGTAATTTCAGGTATCTAATGTAGACTTCTAGGGCTTGGTTAAGTGAAAACTTTAGACTCTTGGCTCTACACAATTGCATGGGATTTCTGTGAGGACAAATTTTCCTAGACATTGATGCCATGTCCTGTTCCTGTGTGTGTTGTCTGGTCTATCTCCAATTGCTGGTGTTGCCTTGTTGTGATGAACACCCCATACTATTTCGATCAGGATAACCTCATTTTGATTACGCTTATCTCACAAATCTGAAAGAGCACAGGACACTTCCTCTGGTGGAAATGGAGCTTCTAAAGGTTCTCAGCTCTGCATTCTACTCTATGTTATTTTGGAGTGTTTCCAGAAGAGCAGAGTGTGAGTGCGCTTGTGCTTTGTAGTGCCACGGGAATGTCCCACTGAAACCAGTTCTTCCAAGAGCTTCTCTGTCTACAGAAACACCAGTGGAAGCATATCTATGGATGTCACACATCAGGGCCTGCTGGAATGATCCCGCAGCCCGAACTTGGTGTCCTCGCTGCCGAACCGTGCCGGTGCCATCCAAAATGTAGCATCCACTTTTGAGAGATAAACTGAAGGAAATCCTTCCTCTTCTCACGCTG
The DNA here is from genome assembly GCF_048564905.1 of Vicugna pacos. Lineage (NCBI taxonomy): Eukaryota > Metazoa > Chordata > Mammalia > Artiodactyla > Camelidae > Vicugna > Vicugna pacos. Next base: position 170,758 of record NW_027328735.1, read on the forward strand.
TGGTCTTGGACCACACTTCCTTGTCCTCTCATCCTTGTGGCACGGGTGCACGAAGGCAACCACAGAGCTGTTGCACATCCTGTGCCTCAAACCAAACCATAATCACAGCCCAGGTTATGAATGTAGCAGATCCTAAGGCTTTTCATTCTGAATTCAAACCCAAGGCCCCCTGGATCCCTCAGACCCGATGCACAATATCTCTCATTCAGCCCCACACATGCTCTATTGGCAAAATGCCAAATTGGTCTCTGGTCCTGCAGATGCACTGGGTGTGGCCATGGGACATATCGATAATTTCAACTGCGCGCGCCAGGGTGGTTGCTTGCTCATTGGGGTCCCAGGTCGGTTTGCTCTCTTGATAGGACCCACCACATCCCACAACGCACTCCAGATCCCTGAGACTCAGCGTGTGCCATCATCCGGAGCCCTATCCCTCCCTGAACGCTGCCTCTGCTACCTCAAATTTGGCAGCTCGGATCTCGGTCTCAGAATCAACTGTGGGGATATTTTGCACTGGATTCTTTGAGTTCTGTCAGCCAAGCATCTGCTGTGCACTCTTCTAACACTCAGCGCATCACCTTCAATCCCATGTCTCCTGTCCGCTTGAGAGTGTGCGTCCAAGTTAAAGAGAGTTTCACCTTTACTGCTCCATCAACAGGGCTCAGACCATGCACTGGTATCCAATCCCTGCTTTTCCTTCTCCTGCTTCCAGGTGTTCTGAGGCCTCATCCTGTCTTTGGAAGTAACAGACCTCTCTTCGGCAAGTGTCCTGTGCCAAGGGCTGGGTGAGTGGATGTTTCCATTGCTGTGTTCATGGGAGCGAGTGAGCGCAGGTTGCACTGATTCTCTGTCAACTGGGCATCGATGAATCAACACTTTCCAGATACATTTCACAGAAATGTGATTTTTTTTTATCTCTTTGTTTCTATACAGCCGTGGTGGGAGGGATTGTCCGAAGACTCCAGTTTTGACATTGTGTTGATCTCTCATTTGCAGTCTTTAAAAATTTAATAGAATTTATATAAATGTTTTGGGAGTTATACGAAAATGATCTTAGTTTCTGAAACATGCTAAATCGACCTAGAAGCCAGACTTGTCAATTTCGGTAACATTTTGTCAGCTCTAAGGAAAACATAGACAGATAGAATGCAAACTAGCAGTCCGAACTGTTAAAGGGGTCATGTCAACTCTTTACTGTGGAAGCCTCCGAAACCAACAGGACCCTTGAAATAACTAATGGAAACATGAAATAACCCCCAAGCTTGGATTCACTTGTGCATGTGGTGCCCTTTACTCCCGATGACACCTACTGGTCAATGTTGGCATTTCAAGGTGTAACATCCCTCTCAAGGAAAATACAAGAGAAAACGAACTAAATATATACATTTCGCTTTGAATCCAAAGAACCTAGAGGCATTATAGCTATGAAAACTCTGCTGCAGCTCTGCTAGGCTACTGAGAACCAGGTGTTCTTCTATCAGTGATGAGAACGCTTAATCATCCGATCATGTTGGGTAAAGCACTTGAATGCAACCAAGTCTGCACCCCCATGATAGATTGCCCCCGGGGGCTTGACTCAATTGAAAGACGGTCCACATAAGCTGTGTCTTTCATGTCATTGGCGACTTTTACAGTTCAGTTCACTATCTGACTTCTAATATTTACCTAGACTGTCTTGAAAAACGGAGGCCTAATACATATTCAAGTTCAGTCAAGGATTCCCCTCACTTACCACACTCCCTTCACCCCAGAGAAGACATAAACCCAGCATTTGCTGAATCTAGTGGAAGGCCATCGTTTCTTTGTGGGAGCTAAGTATTGAATACCTATCTATTTCATACGAGAGTATTTGACCTTTATGGGGTTCCCTGTTGTTCACAGAGGATGAAGCTAGAGGAACTCTGATTCTAGGAGGGGCTTGCTCTTCTCTTACTGGCTTCATTGCAGCTCAGGGACTGATCCCTCAAAATGGATGCCTGAGTGGAGGGGAGGGAAGAGCAAGTGCTTGATAGCTAGGCCCAAACCTGGGAAAAGGCTTACCTGGGCTTGGTGCACTTTGATCTGAATGGCTTGGAATTGCCCCTTGGGTCGTGTGGATTATCTGACCTCTTTCAAGAACATGAGCGTTTTTATCATCTCTGCCATCTCTTCTTTTTAGACGTCAGGTATCTTGGACCCGTTCTTGGAGCAGAGAATTGAGGAACTTCCTCCAGTCCACGGTGGCCCTCCGTAGGTTTCTGCTAGTATCAGCGAGGTTCAATATGTCTCATGAATGCCTTTCGAGCCTGCTATCCTCTACAGCTGTCTCCAGGCCAGTATTCTCTTTTGTAGCAGAACATCTCTCATCAATGTGTTCGCATCTCTCCTCAATCCGTGCAGCCATATTTTCGGCCAGCTTCTCTTCGTGTCTCCCATAAAGTCGACTTCAACAGGACTGGGCAAGTCTGAAAGGACCTCGGAGCCTCTCCAGTAAGCTGAAGACAGGCAGATCTTCCACTGTCTGCCCTTTCAGGTTCTGGAAACTGACCCGTGAACTCAGGTCTTTGGGCAGCAGCAGTATCTCCAACTGACACAGCTTCCCGGACCAAAGACCTAAGCCAAGCTCCACAGAGGGCGGCAGCCCCTCCATCGCACTGATCCACCCACAGAACTCTGCCCGGTTACCTAGGATCCACCAGCCACAACAAGCCTCGCGGTACACACCAACATTCCACCTGGAATCCAACCGCTAACTGCCATCCCCAGTGGCTACTGCATCTTGTCAGTGTTGGGGGAGGGGCTGCATCCGACGAGAGGTTCCTAAGGTAAATGTGATTCTACCCACTAGCGTCCCATGGGCCTTTGTTCTTCCCTCTTTCCTTTTGTTCAGATCTGTATGCACTGTAGCAACGGAGGGAAGTGTGTCCATTTTCAGTTGAATGTTTCACACGTCTTTAAACTTTCTAACAGTTCACAGTACACAGAGACCCACTAAGGGAAACTATTGTTCCTGTAATATGGGCACACCCGCAATACATAGCCGTCGGTTGATTTCTGCTGAAACACCCGCATTCACGGGACATCTATCCCTTTGTTTCAAGGGGGCTGAAATTCCTAGGAATGATACAATCCCCAATGTGCACTTTACTGTCTGTCTCTTTTGCTGTTAGTACACTTTTGCAGAGCTTCCTATATTTGTTATTGGCTTATGCCATTTCTTCTCTACGTCGGGTAAAATATGGCATTTATTCATCCTGTTGGAAGACATGCAAGTGTTTATCACGGACTTGTAATCCATTGGATTCCAAAGCGGCATTTATTTTAGGTCACGATATGCTCTTATGAATCTATATTTACGAATATAAATGCACGCCTCTGATTTCCGAATACAAGTGTGCTGATACATGCAAGCCGCGATACTGGGTCGATGCGTGCTGAATGATCCTTGACATCACCTTTTGTATTTTCTTGTGAATAATCATGGTTCCCTTGGTATATGTCTGCCAACCGTACCCTTTTTGTGCTTGTTTGTTGGTTTGAATCTTTGTTGGTCTGCTTCTCGTTTGTTTTGCAAACACTTCAGGCCATGCATCTATCCGTTCGCTTCAAACAGATAGTCATATCAGCTGACTCACTTGCGATAGTGCTTAAAATCACCTATGATTTCCTGCTTCCCTCTCCCTTCTTTAGGCTTTTGATGTCCTCCTTGCCTTCTTCTTGTTTCTTCTTTTCCACTCATGCTCTTCTTGCATTTCCAATAATGGTTTTCTTCTTTCAATTTCATCTTGCTGCTTTTCTATTCAGTAGAGAATTCTCAAACTTTATTTAAAATAAGTTTTGAACTGCTGATTTCTTTTAAGATTTGCAGGTGTGTGAAATTCTCTAGCTCTGCCGTTATTAGAAATAGTAGTCATGAGTCATAGTCTACCCTAGATGGCAGCATTTTGCCATTCAGGATATGGTCTTTGTCCTGGCACTCCTCCCTGTCCTGCAATATTGCTGTGGAGATATCAGCTGAAACCACTCTGGTGGTTCTCTTTTGACTATATTGCTTTCCTTGAGGCGCATTTTAAATCACTGTGATGCTTATGAACTTTCTTGTATTGAATCATACAGCTCCTGGTAAGTCTATTGGGATTCCACCTCCTTTGAACGCTGTGCACTTCCTGAATTTGCATAGATGATTCTCTCTTGGCTTTCAGCAAGTTTCAGTCTGATTGTTCTACAGATAACATTTCAGACTTTTTTGTTTCTTTTTCTCTTGCTTTTCCATCTGGGACTCTTATGAATTCTAGACTTTTATGCCCTGTCTTAACCGAGGATTCAACAGCAATGTTTTCATAGGTTTGCACTTGCTTTCCTATGTCTGCTTCTGCCCGAGAGATTTCTGTTCCCCTGTATTCACAGAAATTCACGTGTCCCTCTGCATTATCTAGTCTGCTTTTTACTGTATTTTTGCTATGATAATATCTCGTCCATTTAGTTTTGTGATATTATTTGGCTCATCTTTAGGCTTTCTCTTCCCCTTTTGTTGGTATTCTGCCTTTTGTGATTGTGAGACACTGTTGTTCTTCAGTGTTTCCCTCACATCTGTTTTCAATACTTGCTCTGGGTAGCGTTTTGAAGTTTTGTTGTTTGAAAGCTTATCTTTTGGGCCTTCAATCTCTTTGGAACTGAAAATGGTACTTCCTGTTTCTTTTACTATACTTCTTCACCTCTACTGGTCAGGTAATATCAGGTATCTAATGTAGAATTCTTTGGCTTTGTTATGTGAAAACTTTAGACTCTTGTCTCTACAAAATTCTATGGGATTTCTGTGAGGACAATTTCTCCTAGACATTGATGCCATGTCCTTTTCCTTTGTGTGTTGTCTGGTCTATCTCCACTTGCTGGTGTTGCCTTTGTTGTGATGAACACCCCTTACTATTTCGATTAGCATAACCTCATTTTGATTACACTTATCTCCCAATTCTGAAAGTGCACAGGACACTTACTCTGGTGGAAATGAAGCTTCTAAAGGTTCTCAGGTCTGCATTCGGCTCTATTTCATTTTGGAGTGTTTCCAAAACTGCAAACTACGAGTGCGTTTGTGCTTTCTTGTGCCATGGGTATGTCCCAATGGATCCAGTTCTTCTAAGAGCTTCTCTGTCTACAGAAACACCAGTGGAAACATATCTATGGATATCATACATCAGGGCCTGCTGGAATGATCCTGCAGACCAACCTTGGTGTCCTCGGTGGCGTACCTTGCCGGTGCCATCCAAAATGTAGCATCTGCTTTTGGGAGATAGTGCTGAAGGAAATGCTTCCTGTTCTCATGCTGTGGACTTGGACCACTATTCCTTGTCCTCTCATCCTTGTTGCCCATGTGCACGAAGGCAACCACAAAGCTGTTGCGCAACCTGTGCCTGAAACCAAACCATAATCCCAGCCCAGGTTATGTATGTAGCAGTACTTCTCTCCAAAAGAGAATATACATTCTTTTCCTGTGCACATGGAACATTTTCTAAGAATGATTATCTACTCAGGCAATGAGGAAGCCTCTACTAATTTAAGAAATTAAAAATTATTTTAAGCAACTTTTCTGAGTATAATACCATGAAACTTGAATTTAATCACCGAATAACAGTGAGAAAATATGAAAGCATGTAGATTAGAAAATGTGATTCTATACCAAGGGGGGATGGTGATGAAGTAAAAGAAGAAATTATAAAATATGTTTACAAATATGACAAAGCACTACACAAAGTCTATGGAATACAGTTAAATCCGGCTTAATAGGGAATTTCAAAATGACACGGCCCTCTTCAATTTAGAAAAGCAATTACAAATAAATAATCTTACGTTCTATGTAAACTAATCATGTAAAGATTAGTAAAAAAGCCAAAAGTCAGCAGAAAGTGGGGACTAAGAAAGATCAAGGAAGAAAGAATTGAAATACAGATTAAAAAATAGAAAAAATCAATCAAACTGTTTGTTAACATAGCAAACAAATTTGACAAAACTCTGAACAGACTCACCAACAAGAAAAGAGAGGGAACACAATTAACATAAGTAATGTAAATGGAGAAACTTAAACGTGTACAACAAATTTGCATAATATCATAAGTGAATACCATGAGCAAATGTATGGAAACAAACTGGATAACCAGGTAATAATGGAGAAGTTTTTGGAAATATTCAGCCCAACTATATTGCATCAAGAATTAACCATTTGAACAGACCGATCACCGGAAATTGATTAGAATTATCAATAAAATAAAAATCTCTGCATACAAATTCAGGCCCAAATAGCTTCACTTCAGAATTTGATGAAACATACAAAGAATAATACATATCAGTCCTCCTCAAACTCTTCCAAAAGATTGATATAGAGATAGTACACCCAAACTCACACTGTAAGGCCAACTTCTATCTGATACCAAAACCAGACAAAGACATTACTCCAAGGGAAATCTATAGGCAAATAGCATTGATAAACATAAATGTAAATGTCCTTAAGAAATTATTACAAACAGAATCCAACAGCATGTAAAAAAAGATTATACACCATAGTCATGTTAGGTTCATCCCAGGAACAAAAGGATGGTTTATCATACGTTAATCAATCAATCAATTGTGATAGACCTTATCCACAACAGAGAGGACAAAAAACCACATGATCATCTCAGTAGATGCAGAGAAAGCATTTGATAAAATTTAACACCTATTTGCAATAAAAGTTCTTATCACAGTGGGAATAGAGGGACCATATCTCAACATAATAAAATCTAATTATGACAAATATATAGCCAGCAAAATACTCAATTGTGAAAAACTGAAACCTTCCCACAAAATCCTTAGACAAGACAAGGTTGCCCATTCTCACAATTTCAATTCAATATTGTCTTGGAATTCCTAGCCACAACAATCAGGCAAGAAAAAGAAATTAAATGTTCAGACTGGAAAAGAAGAGGTAAATTTTCACAATATGCACACATGACACTATATATAGAAAAATATAAAAGCTTCACAAAAAATTACTTAGGCTAAAAAATGAACTGGGCAATGTACCCAGAGTAAGGTACAAATACCAATTGCATTTCTTTACACTATCATTGAATCAACAGGAAAACAAACTGTAGAAACAACCGCTTTAATAACTGCAATGAAAATAATAAAATGTTAAGAATAAATATGACCAGAGAGGTGAATGAGTTATACATGGAGAACTAGAAAACATTGATTGAGGAAATCAAAAAACATTTGAAGAATTGAAAAGATACCCAATGGTCTTGTAATGGAATAAACAGTATGGTTAAAATGGTCACAATGCCCAAGGCAATCCACAGACTTAATTTGATTTCCTATCAAATTATGCAAAATATTTCTTTTAAGGACTGAAACAAATGATGCTAAGATTTACATAGAGTCATAAATGATCCATAATTTCCAAAGCAATATTAAAGAAAAAGAAAGAGGCTGGAAGAATAAACCACCAGTTCTCCATAGAGTATTGCAGATTTACAATAATCAAAATGACATGATATTGGTACAGAAATAGGCATATGGACCAATGGAACAGAATCGAGGGCCTAGGAATAAATCTACAGGCTTATGTTCAATTAATCTTTGACAGAGTAGAAAGGAATATGACAAAGAAAGACGATCCCTCCACCAACTGGCGTTGGGAAAACTGGATAGCAGCATGCAGAGCAATGGAGTTAGAACACTCCACCACTCCATACACAAGAATAAACTGAAAATGGCTTGAAGACTTAAATGAAAGGCAAGACACAGTTAATCTCCTGGAAGAAAACATAGGCAAAACACTCTGAGATAAATCTCAGCAATGATCTCCTTGAAGAATCTACCTATGTAATGGATGTAAGAGCAAAATTAATAAATGGGACCTAATTAAACTTATAAGCTTTTGCACAGCAAAGGGAACCATAAACAATGCAAAATGACAAACAACAGGATTAAAGAAAATATTTAGAAGTGATGCAACTGACAAAGTCTTAATTTCTAAAATATAAAGACTTCATACATCCTAATAGTAATAAAAAAAAAAAAGAAACCCAATCTGAAAATGGGCAGAAGCCCTAAAAAAGCCATTCTCCAATAGAGACACACAAATGCCACATACAAATATGAAAAAGAAAATTGCTCACTATCATTATCAGAGAAGGGTTATTCAAAACTATAATGAAGTATCACCTCACAATAGTCACAATGGCCATCATTCAAAAGTCCACAAACATTAAATGCTGGGGTAGCTGTGGAGAAAGTGAACCCTCCTACACTTTTGGAAGGAATGTAGTTTGGTGCAGTCATTGTGGAAACCAGGATGGGGATTCCTCAAAAGAATGAAAATAGACTTAATATATGATCTAGCAATTCCACTTCTGGGTATATATCAAAGGGAACCCTAATTCAAAAAGATACCTGCACCGCAATGTTCTTCACAGTGCTATAAACAACAGCCACGGCATGGAAACAACATAATTCCCAAAAACAAATGACAGTATTCAGAAATTATGTCATATTTATACAATGGAATAATATTCTGCCATGAAAAATGATAAAACAATGACATTTGCAGCAAAATGGATATTCCCAAAAAGTGTCATTCTAATTGAAGTTAGACAGAAAGAGAAAGAAAAATAATACAAGACATGACATATGTGGAATCTTAGAAACTATTTGGATGAGAACACTATGATTTCATCTACAAAACTGAAACACACTTGCAGATCTACTAAACAATTTTTTGATTACTGTGTAAAGGGGCTGTGAGAGGATATATTTGGGAGCTGTAGATTTATAAATGTTATCCACTATATATAAAAATAGATTTTTCCAATTTTCTCTTGTAAGACACAGGGCAATAAGTTAAATATCGTGAGGTAAAGTTTAATAGGCACTCAATAATATGCGTGTACGGGACACTGTGTGATACACCACAGATTGACACATTGTAAATGGCAGTAATTCAATGATAAATAAATGAAAAAATATGTAAATAAATAAATAAATAAATAATAACTAAATAAAAAATATATAATAATAAATGAAATACAAATCTACACAATACTTAACTTTACAACACAAGAATCTAGAAAACATCAGAAAGGATAAAGAAGAGAATTGAATGAATGGGAGTAAGGCAAATAACAACAGAAACAACTGAAAAGATGAAAAAGAAAATACCTAAGTCTGATTCTTTTCAACATAAACTGGACAAATTTTAAGTTGGTTAAGAAAATAAAGACTCAAATAAAATTAGAAATTAAAGAGAAGTTATTACCACTGATGTTGTAGAGATGCAAAGCATCATAAGAATTACCACTAGTCAACGATTTGAATGACATAGAACAAAAGACAAATTCCCAGAAACATATGTCTTCCAATCCTGAATCAAGAAGAAATTAGATAGTAAAATAGAGCAAAAGTGTGTTTGAGTAAATCAATAATCCAAACTTCCCAAACCAGAAAAAATTTACAAGACTAATTTACTGGTGAATTCTGTCATATATTTGAAATCAAATTTTCACCAATTCTTCCCCAAATCTTCCCAGAATTTGAAGGGTGTGAAAGATTCCAAACATGTTTTATGATGCGAGCTTTATTTGCACTAAAATGCTACAAAGGACATTAGATGTAATATATACAATATTATCCCTGATGAACATATGTGCCAAAATTCTCAACAAAAAACAAGCAAAATGAATTCAACAACACATTTAATGTATCATACACATACATAAGTAAAGGGGTTTATCCCTTGGTTTAACAATACTTCAAAATATTCAAATCAATAAAGGTGACATGCCACACTAATAGAATGAGAAATAAAACTCACAATTGTCTCAAAAGATGCAGAAAGAGTATTGTATACAATGCAACATCCTTTTACGGTACTCCTAACAAATTAAATTAACCTTGTCACTGGCACGATATCATTTACACACAAACACTGTGTGGAGAGAAGTGAAGCATTTCTCTGTTTATTGATTCTTAGAAGAAGGGTTTATATAGGACTTGCACAATGACTCACATATCATCTAAGTTATAACAATGATAATAATCTTAAGCTATTTATGTCCCCATGCTCCTGCAGTAAGCGCAGGATGGTAAATGATCAAGGATTGTTTTAAAGTTCATCATGGAACTTCATTAAGTAGGCCAACTCTTATCCAGCCGGCTTTGCTTGTCAGGTTGTCCTCCTCTGAGGATCTTACCCAGCATTGGCTATCCAGTCATCCATACTGGATATATTGTGTAGGCCATTTCTTATCCAGCTTAGATATGTGAATTCCTCAAAGATTGTTTATCAGTTCAGCCCATGGGCTTATTCTCTACAGCCTTCAGACAGGGGCCTACAAATTCGACATCCCTTGACAGAAAAATGGCTGATGCAAATTTGATGTATATATGCAATGGTATCAATATTTTGCATTCCTATCAACAGTGTGCATGGTGTTCCTTTTTCTCCACAATTTCACCAACATATATATATTATCTTTTTGTTGAGAGCTTTCTGACAATTGTGAGGTCTTGTCTCATTTTTGGTTTATGACTTTCCTAATAATTTATAACTCTGAACATATTTTCATGTGTCATTTAGCCAACTGTATGTTTTCTACAGCTAATTGATTCAGATCTATCTATTCAGTTCCTTAGGGACTTTTTTTTTATTTGGATTCTTAGGTCTGTTTGTTTTTGTTTGGGGTAAGAGTTTGCCATATATTTTGGATATTAAAACTTGATTGGAAAATATCACTTGAAAATATATTCTCCCATTGTGTTGGTTGACTTTTCATTTTATTGATCATTTCTTCTGCAGTGTAAATCTGTTTAGAGTGATACAATCATATTTTGTTAGTTTTGCTTCTACTTCCCTTGCCAGAGGAGACATATGTAGAATCAAATTAAGTCCAATGTCAGAGTGTACTTCTAACGTTTTACCCTAGGATTCTTTGTTTTCAGATTTATATTTTATATGTCCAGGAGGGGGATTGCTGGGTCATAAGATAGGTCTATTTTTATTATTTATAGGAACTTCCATACTGTTTCCAAAGTGGTTGCACAAATTTTCATTCCCACCAGCAGCGTTGGAGAGTACCTTTTTCTCCACAAACTCCCCAGTATTTATTATTTGTAGATATTTGAATGACAGCCCTTCTCACTAGTGTGACGTATAACATTATTTTATTTTTGTCTTCCCTTTGTATAATGATAAGCAATGTGTGCATATTTTTATGTTCCTGTTTTTCATCTTTGTGTCTTTTAGAGAATTGTCTTCTGCTCATTTTCTGGCTGAGATGTTTGTAGATTTTTGAAATGGAGTTGAATGAACGGTTTGAATATTTTAAAAATTAGCCAATTTTTGATTGCATTGTTTCCTAATGTTTTCTTCCATTTGGAACTTCAACTTTCATTCTATTTATTTTGCTGTGTAGAAGCTTTTAAGTTTAATTAGGACCTATTTGTTTAGTTTGCCTTTATTGTTTTCAGCTTGGGATTGTGAGATGAGAAAATTTTGCTACAATTTTTGTCTTGTTTTGCCTATGTTAGTTTCCAGGAGTTTTATTCTGTCATGTATTAGATTCAGATATTTAAAACATTTTGAGTTTATCTTTATACAGTGTGAGGGAGTGTTCTAATTTCATTGATTTACATGTAGCTGTCTAGCTTTCTCAACATCACTTGCTGAAGACTGTCTTTAAGGCATTGTTTATTTTTGTTTCCTTTGTCATAGTTTAGTTGACCATAGGTGTGATGTTATATTTCTGCCTCTGTGTTCTGTTCCATTGATGTAGATGTTTGTTTGTTATCCAATATTGTGCTGTTTTGATTACTGTATTTTTGTAATATAGTCAGAGATCTTGGAGGGTTATGGGTTATGCCTCCAAATTTGTTCTTTTTCCTCATTCTTTCTTTTGCAGTTCTGGTTCTTTTGCAGTTCCATACAAACCATAGGACTGTTTATACTTCTGTGGAAAATATCATATAGTTCGATCTGAATCACATTATATCTGTAGACATATTGTAGTATGTATATGTTAACATTATTATTTCCTCTAATCTAAGACTTTGAGATTTCTTTCCATTTCTTTGAATCATCTTCAAATTTTTTATCAGTGCCCTATAGATTTTATTATCTTGGATTTTCCATAGAGTTTTCATTTTATGATCTGATTTCATATGGATTTTTTAAAATTGGAATATTTCATTGTTAGTGTAAAGAAATATGACAGTTTTTGTATATTAATCATGAATCATGCTACTTTGCTAAATCTCTTTATTAGATTTAGTTGTTTTGGTTTGGAGAATCTTTAGGGATCTCTATATATATTATCATGTCATCTAAAATAATAACAGTTTTACTTCATTCATTTCAACTTGAATAAATTTTTTTCTTGTCCGACTGCTGTTGCTAGGACTTCCCATACTGTGTTTAATAGAACTGGTGAGATTGGGCATCCTTGTCTTATTCCTCAATTTGGCTTTCAGTTTTTCATTCTTGCATATTATGTTGTCTGTGGGATTGTAATTAATGACTGTAGTTATGTTGAGATATATTTCCTGAATCCTACTCATGTGAAAAGTTTCTGTTTTTGTTTCTGTTGTTGTTGTTTTTGTTGTTGTTGCTGTTGTTACTGTTTTAATGAACAAATGTTGAATTTTGTGAAATACTTTTTATGGATTTATTGAGATGACCACATCATTTTCTCTTTTCCTTTTGTTAATGTGGTGTATCAAACAGATTGATTTGTGTATGTTGAAAATCTCTTGTGACCCTGCAATGAATCCAAGTTGACCATGGTGTATGATTCATTTTAGGTATTGCTGAATATAGTTTGCTAATAATATTTTGTAGAATTTTTGCTTCTAAATCTATCAAATTTACTGGCTTGAAGTTCCCTTTGCCTCTACTTTGTTTGCTGACTTTGCTATCAGGGTGATGAAAGTTACATAGAATTTTGTAGTTTCCCACATCTTCAGTATTTTTGAATAGTTTGAAGAGTATAAGTTCTGCTTTGTATTTTTGTACAGTTCTCCATGGGAGTTGTTTAAATCTGCACTTCTATTTAAAGATTTTTTAAAATGCAGATTCTATCTTTCTTCTAGTAAATAGTTTGTTCAAATTACTTGATTCTCCTTATCTCTGTCTCTTTCTAGACACTTGTCTATTTCTTCTAAGTTGTCCAGTTTATTGGCATGTTGTTGACAAATGATCCTTCTTTTTGTATATCTGTGGGAATAGTTGTTATTTCTTTTCTTTTTTATCTTCCTTTATTTCTTTGGATCATCTCTCTTTTCTTCATGATGCACCTGGCTAGAGATTTTTTGATTTTGCTTATCTTAAAAAAATAAAAAATCTTTGATTTTACTGCTCTTATGCATAGTTTTATTTTTCTCTCTATTTTATATTTACACCTGTAATATTTAGGATCATGTTTTTTTCTGTTTTTAAGTTTTTTTATTGATTTACAGTCATTTTACAAAGTTGTCTCCAATTCCAGCGTACAGCACAATTTTGCAGTTGCAATGAACATATATACATTTGTTGTCCCATTTTTTCCTCTGTGGGTGGCCGTAAGATCTTTTATATATTTCCCTGTGCTATATAATTCAATCCTGTTTATCTATTCTACAACAAATAACTCCCAGTCTATCTATTCCCACCCCCTGCCAACTAGGCCACCAAAACTTTGTATTCTATGTCTGTGAGTCTATTTCTGTTTTCTATTTGAGTTTTCTTGTTTTGTTTTGTTTTGTTTTGGATTCAATATATGAGCAATCTCTTATGGTATTTTTCTTCCTCTTTCTGGCTTACTTCTCTTAGACTTATTTTCTCCAGGAGCATCCATGTTGCTGAAAATGGCATTATGTTGTTGGTTTATATGGCTGACCAGTACTCCATTGTAAAAATATATGACCTCTTCTTTATCCAGTTAACTTTTGATGGCCATTTAGGCTGTTTCCATGTCTTGGCTATTGTAAATAGTGCTGGCTATGAATATTGCGGTGCAGGTGTCATCCTAAAGTAGAGTTCCTTCATGATTTATGGCCAGGAGCGGGATTCCTCGGTCATATGGTAAGTCTATTCCAAGGCTTATTGAGGAATCTCCATCCTGTTTTCCACAGTGGCTGCACCAAACTGCATTGCCCCCAGCAGTGAAGGACGGTTCCCTTTTCTCCACAGCCTCTCCAGCATTTGTCATTTGTGGATTTTTGAATGATGGCTATTCTGTCTGGTGTGAGTTGATACCTCATTGCAGTTTTGATTTGCATTTCTCTGATAATCAGTGATATTGAGCACTTTCTGATGTGCCTCTTGATAATTTGTATGTCTTCCTTGGAGAATTGCTTGTTTAGGTCTTCTGCCCATTTCTGCATTGTGTAGCTTATTTTTTCTTATTCAGTTGGATGAGCTGCTTATATACTCTGGAGATCAAGCCTTCGTCGGTTTCATATTCAAATTTTGTCCCATTCCGTAGGTTGTCTTTTTGTTTTACTTCCGGTTTCTTTACTGTGCAGAAGCTTGTAAGTTTCATTAGGTCTCATTTGTTTATTCTTGCTTTTAATTTTTCTACGAGAAAATTTACGAGACATATGTCAGATACTGTTTTGCCTATATTTCCCTCTAGGAGGTTTATTGTATCTTCTCTTATGTATAAGTCTTTGATCCATTCTGAGTTTATTTTTGTGTATGGTGTTCTAGCTTCATTGGGAGTGTTCTAGCTTCTTTGATTTACATGATGCTGTCCAGTTTTCCCAACACCAGTTCCTGAAGTTCCTGTCTCTATTCCATTTTATTTCCTTGCCTCCTTTGTTGAAGATTAATTGACCAAAAGTTTGTGGGTTCATTTCTGAGCTCTCTATTCTTTTCCATTGGAATATATGTATCTTTTCCTACCAATACAGTGCTGTCATGTTGACTTTAGCTCTACAGTATTATCTGAATCTTTAGTGTAAAAACTGCCACTGATTTTTGAACCTTAATCTTGTAACCTGCTGCATTGTTGAATTCTTTGATCAGCTGTGGGAGTGTTTGTCTGGATCTTGTAGGGTTTTCTATATATAATAACATTATCTGCATATCGTGAGACTTTTATATCTTCCTTTCCAATTTGCATTGCTTTTATTTCTTTCTCTTGTTTGATTGCTGTGGCTAGGACTTCCAAGACTATGTTGAGTAGGAGTGGTGATAGTGTGCATCCTTGACTTGTCCCAGATTTTAGTGGGAAGGTTTTAACTTTCTCACCATTGAGTACTATGCTGGCTGTAGGATTGTAATCTATAGCATTCATGATGCTGAGATATGTTGCCTCTATTCCCACTTTGGTGAGACTATTTATTGTGTGTGTTGAATTTTATCAAATGATTTTCCTGCATCTATTGAGAAGATCATGGTGTTTTTTTCCTTTCTCTTGTTGATGTGCTGTATTACATTGATTGATTTGCATATGTTGAACTACCCCTTTGTCCCTGGCATGATCCCCAATTGGTCATGATGTATAATCTTTTCTCTGTGTTGTTGGATTCTACTTGCTAATATTTAGGTGAGAATTTTGGCATCTGTGTTCATCAGTGATATTGGCTTATATTTCACTTGTTTGGTAGTGTCTTTTCCTGGTTGTGGTATCAGGGTGATTGTGGATCCATAGAATGACTTTGGGAGTATTCCTCCCTTTTCAATCTTCTGAAAGAGTTTGAGAATTACTGGTATGAGTTCTTCTCTGCATGTTTGGTAGAAATCCACTGTGAAGCCATCCGGTCCTAGACTGTTATTTGTAGGGAGGTTTTATATTGCAATTTTGATTTCATTTCTCATGCTCTGTTTGTTCAAGGGGTCAGTTTCTTCTTAATTCAGTCTTGGTGGACAGTATGTTTCCAGAAACTTGTCCATCTACTCTAGGTTATCCAGTTTGTTTCCACATACATTTCATAATATTCTCGTATGATATTCTGTATTTCTATTTTATTAGTAGTAATTTCTCAATTCTCCTACGTTATTTTGCTAATTTGTGCTGTCTCTGTATTCTTCTTTTTGAGTTTGGCCAGAGGTTTGTCGATTTTACTTACTTTTTTGAAAAACCAGCCTTTGGATTGTTTGAATTTTTCCTATGGTCTTTTTAAACTCTATTTTATCCATTTCCTCCCCAATATTTATGATTTCCTTCCTTCTGATGCCTTTTGGGGATTTTGTTCTTCTTTTTCTAGTTCATTCTCCTGAGGGGTTAAATTGTTTATTTGTGATATGTCTTCTTATTTGAGGAAGGCCTGTATCACTAAACTCCCCTCTCAATACTGCTTTTGCTGTGTCCCATAAGTTTAGTGTGTTTTTTCTTTAATATTCTTTTGTCTCAAAGTACTTTTTCATTTCAGCTTTGATTTCTTCTTTGACCTATTTGTTTTTTTATGACATTTTGTTTAATCCCCATGTTCTCATTTTGTTCTCCTTTGTTTCTCTGTTGTTGATTTCTAGCTTCATGTCATTGTGGTGAGTAAATATGCTTGAGGTAATTTCTGTCTTCTTAAAATTGCTGAGGTTTCTTTTGTGCCCAAGTATATCATGAATCCTGGAAAATGTCCCATGTGCACTTGAAAGGAATGTATATACTATTTTGTGGGGGGTGCAATGCTGTGAATATATCCACCAAGTGTAATATTTCTATTGTATTATTTAAATTCTCTATTGCCTATTTTTTTCTGTATCGATGATAAGTCCAGTGATGTAAATGCAGTGTTGAAATCTCCAACAGTTATTAGTTCCCCATCACTATTCCCCTTTATATCTGTTAGTAATTATTTTATATACTTTGGTAGCCCTCTATTTGGTGCATATGTAATAATGAGTGTGCTATCCTCATCTTGTATCACTCCTTCAATCATTATAAAATGTCCTTATTTATCATTCTTTATGGCCTTTGCTTTAAAAACTGTTTACTCTGAAGTCAGTACTGCAACACCTGCTTTTTTGGCTTTTCCATTTGTATGGAATACCCATTTCCATCCTGTCACTCTCAATCTATATGTTCCCTTCTCCCTGAAGTGGGTCTCTTGTATTCAGCATATTGAAGATTCTTGCCTTATTATCCAGCCTATCACTCAATGACTTTGACAGCAGCATTTATTCCATTAACATTTAAAATAATTGATGATATGTTTGTGTTTATTGCCATTTTGACCTTTTCTTTGATGCTGATTTTGTATTTCTGCTTTGGTTGTTTCATCTTCCTGTTTTGGTTTGGTCATTTTCCTTTGTATTATCATGAAATTTATTTAGTTTTAGTGACTCCAGGAATAAATTTTTGCCTTGTTTTTACCCTTTTATATAAGTCTATTAGACCATTACTATAACTGATTTTATTAAACTGATAATAATATGATCTCAATACCATCCTACTGAGAACAAAATATTTTAAAAGGAAAGAACAAAAAAAAATTTTTCTCTTTTCCTGCCTCCCTTTCTCACTCTCAATGATTTGTATGTGTTGTTTAAAATTTTGCATTTATTTTACTTGTAGTTCATGAGTTATCACTTTTCCAGCTATGAGTTTCACATATTTGTAGCATCCTGCTGATTTTCTTTTTAGAGTAGATCTTTCAATATTCCTTTTAGCATGGGTCTAGTATTGCTAGACTCTTGTAGATATTTTTGTCTGTGAAATTCTTTATGTCTCCTTCTTCCATAAAGGATAGCCTAGCTGGTTAAAGTTTCCTAGTTTATATCATTTTTTCATTCAGGACTTTGAATATATCTTTCCACTCCCTTCTGTCCTTTAGCATTTGTGTTGTGAAATCAGCTGTGAGCCTTATTGTAATTCCCTTGTAACTCACTCTTTGCTAATCTCTTGCTGCCTTTAGGATCATTTCTTTATCCTTGATTCTGGCTGTCTTAATTATATGTCTAGGTGTGTGTTTATTTGAGTTCTTCCTGTTTGGGACACTCTGAGCTTCCTGTACTTGGATATCTGATTCCTTCTTTAAGTTTGGGAAGTTCTCAGTCATGATTTCTACAAAAACCTTTGCAATCGCCTTTGATCATTCATCCCCTTCTGGGAATTCTATCCTGCACAGTTTGGCATGCTTTCTGTTATCTCATATGTCTCTTATGCTTTTTCTTTTGTCTCTCATAGTTTCTCTTGTAACTCTTCTGATTGGGTGCTTTCCATTTTCCTGTCTTCTAGGTCACTAATTCATTCCTCTGCATTACGTATCCAGCTTTGTGACACCTTTAGATCATTTCTCATCTCAGTCAATGGTTTTACCTATTTTACTAGGATCTTCTTTATAGCTTCCATTTCATTTTTATCATATTTTATATCTCTAAACACTATCTTTTATTTCCTTCAGTAATTTGATCAATCCTCTTTTGAAATCTTGATCTAGTAGGCTATCGATATCTATTTCTGTGATCATTCTTTCAGGGGATTTCTCCTGTTCTTTTTATTGGGAATGGTTTCTCTGCTTCTTCTTTTTGTTCCTACCTCTCTGGGACTGTGATTTATGGAGTATCAGTTACCTACTGTGGTACTAAATGAGTTTATCTACCTAATGCCTAATTATTAATACAACTAGAAAAGACAAAAAAGAGTGAGGGAGACAAAGAATTTTAAAGAAGGGGAAATAAATGTTTGAAGACATTGTATAATGCATAATAGAGCAAGTTGAAGCAGAGTTTAGAAAAATAATAATAATAAAAATGTTTTTAAAAATTTAAATGGGATTTAAATGGGGGTATATATAATTGCCTAAGAAGTAAAAATTAAGAGAGTAATAGAAAATGGAAAAGGTAAAATCAGATTAAAACTAGGGGGTGGTCAGTGTCCTCCTGCAGACTGTGTAATTTTAAAGTGAAGTCTTTCTGTATTCATCCTGTTTTGGAAGCTCAGCTTGCTTTTTCCAGAGGCCCTCCATTGGAGCCCTTATCTGTGCTGATCCCAGGGCCTGTCGGCAAGCAGATCACTCCTTCTACCAACACTTGTTCCAGTGAAGCTCTCTTTACTAAGTACTGGCTTGTAACTGACCTGACTAATGCCTCAGCCAGATGTTTCAGAATGACAAGGCAGGATTGGGCATCAGACCATCTCCCAGCCACATGGTCAAGGGCTGCATTCCATCCCAAAAGGTGGGGCCACCAGCCCCCTGAGGGTGCCGGTCTCTCTACTGCACTGTGCCCTGTCACTGGTCTGGGCCAAAACCCATCTCCTTGTTTGTCTCAGTGGAGCAAGTTCTCTGAGGAAATAGGATGGAATGATCTTATCTGCCTCAGGCTGTAGACAAGTCCCCATCTGGCACTTGAGTCTAAGTCCTTAGGAGTGAATGCAGGTTTTGCTCTCACTGCTGCCTGGGTGCAAAACACCAGAGGGCATGGTGGCTGTGTCTAAGCCCAAGCGCTCTTGTCCTAGAAACTTTTGTGGATTTTCAGAGATGGGGAATACACCTTTCCCCTCCCAGGGCACGTCTGCTCTGTTGTTAAATGGAGGGCCCAAGGTGTTCTGCCCTGTGCACCCACAGGAATGGCACACAGTCCCCTCCATTCCCCCAGGGTGCCCCAGTACCGCCATTCCCATTTTCCACCCAGCTCGGGCAGCATGGCCCTTCCACCAGCTGCCTGGATTCATATTGGGGTGGGTGTCACAAGGATTCTCTGTGCCTGTTTAACTTAGTACTGTCAGTCAACTTATACTCTGTAGAGGTCTAATCCTTGGAGGCTCCCCCTCCATCCTGCCCACCTATCAGTTGGAGTGGGGAGACCCAGTGAATGAGTGCCAGTCCTTCTTTGCTGCTCCCTCACTGTGGGACTTGTCCCAATCTGTTTTGCCTTTTCTTCTTTCTTTCTTCATTTTCTCCTACCAGATTTTTTGCATCTTTATCTTTTGAAGAGGACAATGTTGTATCAGAGTCTTGCAGGTTCTCTGGTTAGCTGAGAGGATCTGTGGATGTGAGTCTTGGTGCATTTGTGGGAAAGGGTGAGCTACAAGGATCCTTCGGCTCCACCATCTTGCATTCCCCCACAAAAAGTCTCACTTTATGGTGGAAGATAAAAACAACCAGTAAAAAGATGGAAAAGATATTCCATGGAAATGACAAGAAAGTGCAGATTGCAATGCACAACTCATACAAAATATGTTTTAAAATAAGGGCCACAATGAAAGATAAATATGAGATTATATAAATAAGAAGAGATCAATATAAAAATAGAGCTTTACACTCATTGAATTATATATGGACCCAACAATGTAGATCCTAAGTATAAAAAGAAATATTAGTAGACATGAAGGAATTAATTCATTATAAAATAATAATAGTAGATGAGTTTAACACCTCACTAGTCTGATGGCCATATCATCCAGAAAGAATATCTGTAAGGAAACAGAGGTCTTAGTGGCAAATTATATCATTTGAACCTGAGATATTGTACACTGAATCAGAAAAGGGGAACACATAAATTTCTCAAGTGTGCACAGGATGTTATCTTAGGAATTAACCACATATTATGTCATGAAATGAGCCTCAGGAATTTTAAGCAAATACATATTTACAGCATGTATTTTTCCATACACAATATTATGAAACTATGCATCAACTGTAGAAAGAAGAACAGGAAAAGCACAAACATGAGATTAAACCACATCCTTTAAAATATAACATAAAATAAGGTCAATGATTAAATCAAAGAAGTAATAAAATCATACCTGCAGTCAAATTACAATGAAAACACAGCTTCATAAAATGTATGGGATGCAGCAAATGCAAATCTAAGAGGGAAGTTTAGAACAAGTTGGCCTTCTACAAGGAAAAAGGAAACCCTCACACAAAGGACAAACATGCCACCAAAAATAACTAGACATATGAACAAACAAAACCCAAAGTGAGTAGAATGAGAAATCTTTAATGATTAGGTTGAAAATAAATAAAATAAAAATTAACATATAAACTAAAATTCATAAAATCAACAGCTTTTTTCTTAAAAGTATTAACAAATTGATAATCATTTAGCCAGGCTTATCAAGAAATACAGAGTGGAACCACGCAAAATAAGAAATGAAACAGAAGAAATAATATCTGATAGCACAGAAATGCAAACAAAGATTTTGAAAGCACTCTGAGCAGTTACGTGACAAAAACTGGATGACCTTAAATAAATGGACAAATTTCTTGAAATGTACAGCCTGTCAACAATGAATAAAGAGCAAACTGAAAACTTGAAAAGAGCAATCTGTATAAGTTAAATAAAATCTATAATGTTAAAAACACCGCTTGAACAAAATGCCTGGGTGCCTTCACTAAAAACTCTTTCCTCTCATCTATTTCAAAAAATGTAGGAAGAAGGAACATTCCCAAAGTTATTCTATGAGGCCACCAATAGCATGATAACATAACCTGTCAAAGACACTACCAAAAAAAAAAGAAAAAAGAAAATGTAAACCAATATCCTTGATGAATATACATTAAAAATCCTCAAAAAACTTCAACAAATTAATCCAGCAATTCATAGAAAGTATTATACACGATGATGAATTTGATTCCTTCCAGAGTCACAGGGATGGCTCAACATACACATGTCAATCAGCAAGACACATTTTTAATAATGGAAGGACTAAATTAACAGGACAATTTCAATACACACAGAAAAAGCATTACACAAAATTCAACATACATT
Organism: Vicugna pacos; assembly: GCF_048564905.1. Taxonomy (NCBI): domain Eukaryota; kingdom Metazoa; phylum Chordata; class Mammalia; order Artiodactyla; family Camelidae; genus Vicugna; species Vicugna pacos. The sequence continues at coordinate 192,401 of NW_027328735.1, forward strand.
CATAATCAGAACTCTCATGAAAGAGAATACAATAGGAAAATCTCTCAACATACTAAAGGCCATTTATAAAAATTTATAATACTTTTGGGAAAAGCAGAAAGACTTCTGGGTAAATTCGGGAACATGACAAGGATTTCTACTCTCAGAACTTCTGTTCCATAGTAAAAGAAGAAAGGAAAAGGAAAGAAAAATAAGTAAAAGAAATGCAAATTGGAGAGAAAGAGGCAAAATTGTCACCAGTACTGATGACATAACAATCTACATAGAGTCCTAAGGGCTCCACACAGATTAATATGAACAATAAATAATTTCAACAAGGGAGCAGGGTGCAAGATTAATGTAAAGTAGTCTCTTGCATTTCTACACATTAATCATGAGATACCCTAAAATGGACATTGAAAACAATATTACTTAAAATCCCTTCCCCCCGAATACCTTGGAATAAATGTAACCATATATATGAAAGATCTACACACTGAAAATTAAAAGAACATTGACAAAGAATTTAAAAATGATTCAAAAAATTGGAAAGATGTCTTGTGCTCTTGGATTGAAGGAGTTAACATTGTTAACATTGCCGTACTACACATAGAAAACTACATATTTAGTGAAATTCCTGTTATGAAGATGTAGTATTTCCCACAGAACCAGAAAATAAATAACTCTAAGTTTTACATGAAACCATTAAAAATTGTCCAAATGATCTTGAGAAAAAACAACAAATCTGGAGGTATAATCCTCCCAGATTCCTTACTATACAACAAAGCTACAGTGATAAATACAGCATGGCATTTGCACAGAGATATAATCAATAAAATCAGATAGACAGCCTAGAAATAATTCCACACACCTATGAGCAATGAATCAATGATAAAAGAGGCAAGAGTACACAATGGAGAAAAGACAGTCTCATCAACGGATGGTGTTGGGAAAGCTGGACATCTACATGTAAAAGAATGAAATGAGGGCATTCCCTGACATCATATACAAAAATAAACTCCAAGTGTATTAAGGACCTAAATGTAAGACCTGTTACTATAACGCTGCTAGAAGGGGATATAGGTGATATCCTATTGGATATATATCATAGGAATATTTTATTATATCAGGGTCCTAAGGCAAAAGAAATAAAAGCAAAAATAAGCAAGTGGGACCTAAATAAACTTGAAAACTTCTGCACAGCTAACGACACTTTGAATGAAATGAAAACACTGCCTGTGTAATTGGAGAACATATTTGCAAACAATGCAAGTGACCAGGGGTTAATAGATGTAGGTTAATAGATGTAACATGGATTTAGGTTACACAACTCAACGTGAAAAACAAAAACCCAATCAAAAAATGAGCAGAGTACCTGAGTTAATATTTTTCCAATGGAAACATGCAGATGAGTAACATGCAAGTGATAAAAATGTTCATTACTAATTTTTAGTTAATTTCAGTTCAAAACCACAATGAGGTATCACTTCACACTGGTCACATGGCTATTATCAAAAGTTCTACAAATAGAAAGTGTTGGAGATGATGTTGAGGAAACAAATCTCTTGTATACTCTTGGTAGGAATGTAAATTGGTACAACTTCTATGGAAAAGAGTATTCAGATTTGTTTAAATCCTAAAACAGAATTACCAAATGAAGCAGTAATAACTCCCCTAGGAAAAATCTGGGGAAAATCCCTAAATTGAGAAGAACCAATGTTCACAACAGCACTGTTTATAATATGCAAGACAGGGAAGCATTCCAAGAGTCCACAGTAGACTATGGACTTACAAAGATATAATGTTTCTATAAATATGCAATGGAATATTTCTCAGCCATGAAAAAGTATAACACATTGCTATTTCAGCATCATGAATGGACCTGGTAAATATTGTGCTTAGTGAAGTAACTTAGACAAAGACATAAGTATATAATGTAATCTATAAGTGGAATCTAAAGAATAACAAATATCAGTGTACATCTATCTGTAGCTATCTATTGATAGATGAGTGATAAATAGATACATAGAAGGATAGATACTTAGATACATGATAGATAGATAGATAAATAGATAGATAGGTAGACAGACTGACAGACAGACAGATAGATAGATATATAGATACATAGATAGATGATAGATAGATAGATTGATAGAGAAATGGTAGAGAGATATAGAGTTTAGATAAGCAAGACTGAAGCAGACTGAAAAATATGGGAAAAAATTTGTGTTTATCAAAGTGGAAGGGATAGACAATTAAATGGTAGGACACTGACAGACAAAAATTAGTATACATAAAGGAGATAAGCAACAAAGATGATCTGTATAGATCAGGGAATTACACACAATAACTTATAATCATTGTATGTTACAATTATTGTAATAAATTATAATGAAATATAATCAACAAAGGGATTGGAATCACTATGTTGTACATCTGAATCTACATATTATAGTTCATCAACTCTAATTAAAAATAAAACATCTCATGTATAATTTAGTCCTTTTTCTGATGATAGCATCTTCCTTTAATATTGTATTTTTTACTCTTTTCCTTTTATTATTACTGACTCAAATTATTTCTATTTCTTTTGTGAACATGTTACCAGATATATGTATCTATATTTATTGCAACTGATTTCCTGTATTTCTCTCTTTAATTCATATAGAATAGTAGCATTTAAAAACGTACCCAAATAAACAGTTTCAAATTCCTCGTGGTCTCTGCTTAGTATTATGCTCAATGTTTTGCGTATATTTGCCATTTTATTTTTCTTAGAATACCTCTTTTCTGCACCTCTTTTCAGGTGCCTCGGTTTTGTTTTTTACATCTCAGTCAGGTTAGTTTTTCTGGTAAACCTTTATTTTCACTTTATATTTAAGTGATAAATGTGCAATGTAGAGTATTCTTGGGTGAGAGATTTCTTATTTCAGTAGTTTGAAAATGTCATTTTAATTACCCTTGGCATCTGTTTTCTTCTCAGCAATATGCTGATAGCCTAATGGGGGTTCCTTTGTAGATTATCATAACTTTCTTTGGCTGCCTTTAAAATTTTACTCTGTAATTGACTTGCCAATTATCATATGATGTCTCTTGAAGGAGATGTCTTTGTCTTAAAGTTATTGGTGTTTTGTTGGCTCACGGACTTGTATATCAGTTACTTATCCATGTTCTGGAAGTTATCAACTAATACTACTTTAAACAAACCATCAGCTGCCTACTAACTTTCTTCTCCCTCCAGGATTTCACTCTAATGTGCACTTCCTGAAGAAGTCTGATGGCTATTGTAGAATTTCCTCACTTTTTACTATCTTGTATCTTTGCCCTCTCCTATCATTCCTAGTATTGTATTGGTGAGTTTGCTTATCTCTCTTCCACAAAGACAGTCTTCTTACAGTGCTTTCTGTTGCATTGTTCATCTCATTTATTAAGTTCATCTGGTCTTCCAATAATGTTTATTTGTTTTATAGATTCAGTCTCTTAGGTAATGTACACCTTATCAAGATTTATTTTATTCCTGAGCTCACTAAACTGCTATCTGAGTTTTGTTTTTTGTATTGAGTTTCTTTATGACAGCTCTTTGGATTCTGTATTAGTTATATGGCAATATTCCATGACTTTAAGTTTGTTTGCTGCAGGGTTGCATTCGGTGTGTGTGTGTGTGCATGTGTGTGTGCATGTGCCTGTGCAAGTGTGTCTGTGTCTGTGTCGGTGTCCGTGTGTTTGTATCTGTGTGTGTGCATGCCCTATAATTTTACTGTGATTGGTCATGATCCTGGTGAATTATTGCTCTGCTGACAGCAAAATCAGATTGGAATTTGGAGTCCTTGCTTTTGTTTTTGGTAGTTTGTAATATTACACAATTTTTGGTTTTACTTACCTGAGCTACCTCTGATAATATTTCAAAATGGCACATTCAAGTCGCAATTGTCTGGATAAAAGATTGCTTACATTGTCACTTCTAAGACAACTCTGTTAGTTAATGCCACTGTTGTCACTGGGCCTGTGAACCCTTCCTTTTATCTTATATCCCTTATGAATCAGTGCACACATTGAGGAATGGTGTAAAACAGGTGGGTAGTTGGAATCAGGCAATTGCCTTTGCCATGTCCAATGTTTCAAGGTACATTGTCTCTACCACTGTGAATGGGGAGTAAGGAGAGTGTCATGAATCTCTGAGTGTCTAAAGGATGGAAATTCTGTCTGCATTTCGGCTCCCTCCAAGTTAACTGTGACCATGAATACTGGTACAGTTGGAGGCTGAAGCTGTGTGAACCACTGAGACCCTGTTTCTACATGTTACACTGAAACTGTGGGCTCAGATACCCTAGTAAGTGGACCTTGGTGGCAGGCACCAACTCTGCTCTTCCCTCATTTCAGCCGAATTTTTGTGTTTTAGCCCACCAAACTTCAGATGGACACATATGTTCTGGAGTATTGTTTTGTGTTGTAGTAATTTTTGTTGAGATGTGATCATTTCACTGACTGTAGATTTAAGGGGAGAGACAGAAATAGTTTAAACTTATGCCACTTTATTCAAAGTCTATAATTTTTCATTTAAAAGCTTAAATTCTAATAAGGACATTATAAAACAGTAAAGAAAGTGAATAAATCACTTCCCTTTTTATCAGAGTACTACAAAATATTTTGTTTATCCTGGGTTCTTTACTTCAATGTTTTTCCCACATGCATGCACATTTTAGTATAATATATGCCTATAGTCTCTTAAGATCATTTAAATTATTAAAATATTTCTCTGTGCGGTAAATATAGCCCTGTTGCTTCACTAATATATAACTAGTAGCTTGCATATTTCTGTCTTCCTCATCCTTCTTCCTTGTCCCCAATGGAAACCACTACTTGGTACACTACACATATATATGTGATTCTGTTTCTGTTTTTTTAAGATTATTTCTCTTGTATCTTTAGTTTCCTCATGTAAGTGGTAATGTAGAGAGTTTTTCTCTGTATGACTTATTTTCCTATGTGCAACACATTCTGGGTCCAGTCACATTGTTCCAAATAGCAGAATTTTATTTTTTGATATGACAATTACTAAGTATTTATTATGTTACCTATATCTCACATCTACTTCAGACAATCATCTGTTGATGGGCAGTTGAATTGTGCTTCTCTCCTTGGCTATTATAAATGATGATGTTAAGAACATTCGGGGTAATATATCCTTTAAAGTTTATGTTTTCATTTTTTCCATATTTATATCAAAAAATGGAATTGCTGCAAAATATAATGTTTCTATTTCTAGTTTTCTTCACACTGTCCACTCTTTTATAATAGTGGATGCATCAATTTATATTTCCACCAATAGTGTACCTGGGTTCCCTTTTATCAACATTCTTATTAATGTTTGTCATTTGAAGACTTTTTTTAATAGCAATTTTGGTTGCTGTGAGATTAAATTTCATTCTGGTTTTTATTTATGTTTTCCTAATGAATAGCAACGTTATGTTTCTTTTTATGTGCATGAAAATCATACACATGTCTGTTTTTGAAAAGTTTCCATGAAGATCCTTCAACTGTTTTTAAGTGGGGGTCTTTGTTTTTAAATATTTACTCTAATGTGCTTTATATATAAGATGGATATTAACACCTTGTTGGTTTCATTGTCTGAAACTCTTCCTTCAATTCTGTGTTTTGTCATAAGTCTTCCTGAAGGTTTCCTTTGCTCTGCAAAAGGTTTTGCACTTCACATTTATACAAGAAGTGGAATCCCTGTATCACATAATACACCTAATTTTTCCTCAGTAAAATTTAAAACTGTTATGGTTAGTTTTCCTTTTTTTTTTTTTACTTAGGAAATAGATCAAAAATAAATATTGCTATGATTTCTCTCAAAGGCAGTTCTGCTCCTGTTCTTGGTCAGAAATTTTACAGTTTCAGGTTTTACCTTTAGGAAATTAATCAATATCTATCTTATTTTGTATACTATGGAAGAAAGTGTTCTTACATCTTCATTTTACATGTACTGTCCATTTTTCCCACAACTAATTGTTGAAGAGACTGCCTTTTTCCATTGTATACTCTTACATCCTTCATTATAGACTAATTGACCATATGTGTGTAGGTTTATTTTAGGACTATTTATTTTGTTCCATTGATCTATGTGACTCTTTTAGTGATATATTTTGATGTTTTGATTACTGTAGCTTTGTAGTATGTTCTAAAGCCAGGGAGGATAATACACACAGCTTTGTTCATTTTTCAAAGATAACTTTAGAAAATTTGGGTCATTCAGAATTTTGTATAAATTTTATTATTTTTCTCCTTGCTTTATGAAGAAACATACAGCTTCTATGAAAACTGAAGTTTACTAAAAGGAAAAACCTGAGAAAAATTGTAAAATGTGGAGGATAAATCATACAATATTAAACAACAAATGGATTGCTGCATAAATCAAAGATAAAATACATAAAGAAATATGACAACAAAAACAAAGTCCATGTGATATAGCAAAAGCAGTATTAATAGGGATGCTTATAACAAAATAATCCCACTTATGCAAATAAGAAACATCTCTCTCTTATAATATAATCTTACAAACAATGATGTAGCAAAATATTAAATGAACTTGTTAGTAGAAGAAAAGACAGCAGAAAGGTAGGAACATAAATAAATAAAATAAAGATTAAAAATAGAAACATCTAAACAAACTACATAATGGCTTTTGAAAGATAAATATAACTGATAAAATTTAATGAGACTCATGAGCAAAAAAGGGAGTACAGATAAAAAAGCTCCAAAATAAATGAGAAGTTACAGCTTATATCAAAGTAACACAAAGCATCATAAGATGATACAACAAATTATATGACATAAAAATGCAATCCCTTGAAGAAATGGACAATTTCTTAGAAAGACCAAAATTCCAGGATGGAATGAGAAATAGAAATATTAACAGATTTTCACTAATGAAATTGAATAAGTAATTATATAAAATCTCCTAAGAAACAAAATTCCAAGACTAGACAGCTTCTGCCAAACATTTAGAGAAGAGCTATCACCTATACTTCTCAGAGAATTCCAAAAATTTGCAGAGGAAGGAAGGCTTCTTACCCCAAATTTCTGTATCACACTACTACTGAAACTGGAACAAATACCTCATAAAATTACAGGTTAAATACTACTGATAAGCATAGATGCAAAAATCATCACTAAAATTTTAGCAAAGCAAACAATACATTAAGAGGATTATACAGTATGTTTAAGTCTTTTTTATTCCAGGGATGCAAAAGTGACACATAATCCACAAATTAATCAATATGATACACCCAACTAACAAATTGAAAAATAAATATTATATGGTCACCTCAAAAGAGTCATAAAATGTATTGATAAATTCAGCATCTATTTATGCTTATATTTCTCCTCAAAGTGGGCATGAGGAAACATACCTCAACACAGTTAAGGTCATATATGACAAGAACTCAGTTAATATGACACTCACTGATTAAAAACTGAAAGCATCTCCTGTAAGAGCAGGAAGAAGACAAGAATGCTCACTCTTACCACTGTTATTCAGTATAGTATTGGAAATTCTACCCAAAGCTCTACAAAATAAAAGTAAATACAATATAGCTATTTCATAAAAGGAGTAAAAGAATCTGTTTGTAGATGAAATACTTTAAACAGAAATCCTAAAGGAGACACCACAAAACTACTGGGGTTTATCAATGCATTTGGTAAAATTTCAGAATGTAAAATTAACATACAGAAATCTTGCATTTCTACACACTAACAAGAAGCTAACAGATAGAGAAATTGGGGGAACTGTCTCATTAAAAGTTGCATTACAAAAAAAAAATTGAGAAATGTATACAACCAAGGAGGTAAAATACCTGTACTCAGAAAACTATAATATATTTATAAAAGAAATTGAAGATAATGCAAACACATGAAAGGATATACTGTGTTCATAGATTAGGAAAAAATATTGTTTAAATGACAGAACAAGCCAAGAAAATACATCAGTTAAACTCAGTGCCTATCAAACCAGCAAGGGCATTTTCAGACACTTACAAAAAATAATTCTAAGATTTACATATAAACACAAAATAGTTGAAATCACTAAAAAAAAAAAGAAAGAAAGGAAAACAAATAAAAACACTAACAACTTTGACAAAGAAAAAAGGATGTATCACTGTCCCTGATTTTAAACTATAATACAAGAAACAGTAATGAAAAGAATATGGTAGTGCACAGAACAAACAGAATAATGGAAAACAAAGAATGCATGAAAATGAAATCAGACTGTTATGATCATTTAGCCCATTACAAAACATGAATTTACAGTGGGGTAAATGTAACCAACAAGCATATGAACCCCATCAACATCACTAAACATCAGAAAAATGCAAGTCCAAAACACAGTGAGATTTTATGTCACTCCTGTCAGAACGACTATTATCAAAAAGATAACAAACTTAACTATTGGTGAGGATGTAAGAAAAACGATCCTGATGCACTGCTGGAGTGAATGTAAATATGTGCTGCCACTGTGGAAAAACACATGGAGCTTGATCTAAAAATTAAAAATGAAATATTATCCAACATTTCCATAACTGGATACATATTTCAAGAAAATAAAAGCACTAATTAGAAAAGATATATTCAACCATATATTCATTGCAGCATTATTCACAATAGACAGGATATAGAAGCAAATTAATTGCACATCAATAGATGATGAATAAATAAGATGTGTGTTTATACTATATATATCTACACAGCTTAACTACAGATTCATCTATATTTATGTATATATATACACACACACTATATATAGGCATTATATATATATATATATATATATATATATATATGCACACACCCACATAAAAATACAATGGGTTATTACTCAGCTCTAAAAAGAATAAGTTCTTGTCATTTGCAGCAAATGGGTAGACCAAGAAGGTAATAGGCTAAGTGAAATATCTCAGAAATTAAATGACAATTCTTGAATGATTTTACTTATAATTCGAATTTAAAACAAATGAACATAACAACACTGAAAAGCAAATATAGATATAGAAAGAAACAGGTTTTTCACAAGAAAGAGGGAAATGGGGTGAGGAAAAGAAAAAGTTGAGGATAATGAAGAGAGAAAATTTTCCAGTTGCAAATAAAATGAGTCAGGGACAAGAAATTTACTGTATGGGGAGTAGTCAATAAGAATGTAATATGTTTAAATAGCAACATATACTAACTAGATATATTCTGGTGATCAGTTGGAAATGTATTAAAAATAGTAAACTGTATATTGTGTAAGAGAAACTAAGACAGTGTTATAGATTAAAGTACACTTCAAAAACAAAGAAACATACTTATAGAAAAAATAGATTTGTAGTTAACAGAGGCAGGCGTTGGTAAGTGAGAATTTGATTAATACACTCGAAAGCTACAAATCTCCAGCTGTAAAATAAACGTGTTTTAGGGATGCCCCATAGTAACATGAAAATTATAATTAATAATGCTTTATGTTCTATATGAATGTTGATAAGAGAGTAGACCATAAGTTTTCACATCACAACAAAAAGACAAATTGTATTTCTTTAAAATTGTATCTAAAAGAGATAATGAATTCTCCCTAAAGTTGCCAAGATAGTTATTCATGATACGTGTAAATCAAATCACTATCCTGTGCACCAAAATTTACACAATGTTTTATGCCAATTAAACCTCAATAAAAGCAAAAGGAAAAATGAAAATTCAATGGTCATTTTTTCCCATGTCATTTCTCATGATTGTTTTTGCAGCAAGTAAACTTGAGTCCTGGTATACTTATCCTAGGTAAAGACACAAATAAATAAGTGATTCTAATAAATTATATATAAAGATAAAAATAAAATTAGTGTTTTAACATGCGTTAAACTTTCTTCATGTAAACAGCCCACTGCTTCTGTAGGCATCAAAATTTCACTGTGTGTATTCATCTGAGATTAGGGAATGGATACAAATTTAAAACTGGCTGCTCTTGCTGTGAGTGATAAAGTTCACTGTCTCTGAACGGTGGTCTCATCTCCCCGACAGCATCTGTAGGAAATGAACATGCTGGGTTGCTAAAAATCTCAGCATGGTAAAATCTCAGAACTCCTACAATTGTTAACTGTTTTGCAATGGGAATGCAAAACTGACAAAAGCTTGATTTTGGATAAAGATGTGGTGTTTTCTCATGTTTGCATTAGGGGATGTGAGGATAATCCCTGAGATCCAAAACAAACATTCTTGCTCAAGTCCTGGGCAAAGAAGTGTAAAGGTTCTGCATTATTAGGACTGAGGACTGCTTTCAAAATGATGACTATGCTCACTCTATTCCAGGTAGTCCAAGGAAAGGAAGGTTATTGCAATTTCTAGGTGAACGGGAATAAGTCAGTGGTTCAGTCTCTATAAATTAGTCAACGGGTGTTCAAAGCCAAAATAAGTGTGTCAACAATGAGAATTAAAAGCAAAAATACTTAGACATAAGCTTAAACTAAAAAGGTGACAGTCCTGCACTGGGGTCTGGGGAATGGGGAATGGGGAATGTATATGCCTCAGTCCAATTCCAGGGTTCAGTGGCTTGTCCCTAGCATCAGCTCGGGATTCAATGAACAGGTAACAATTAGTATTGTGGGAGAAATATAATCTACCTCTCCCTGATCTGAAGAAAATCTGGTGGCTCAATAAATCTCTTAATTCACAGAGAATCTGCCAGATGCAGGGGAATAATTCACTGATGACTCAAATAAGAAAAACTTAGTTACTGCCTAACAATCCATCTTCACACAAACACACAGTGGTAGACAGATTTGTAGTATTTAATCGGAGGAATTCAGTGGGCAGAGCTCAGAGAATAGTTTTCTATGCAACAGCCAACTTTTGTACTTTAGTCAATAGTCTATCTTCTCCCAGTTAGAAAACTACAGATGGACAAACAAACAATATTCTTCTTTAGGATTTTTAATTTTGAAAGTAAACTGTAGCTTGTGACTTATCAGTATAGAACCTTGTTAAGATGTTCACGGTAAGACCCATTCTCTGATATGAGAGATGGAAACTAGCTGCTGAACCAGCCCATCTGAACCCGAGACTGCTAATGTAAGCAACAACATAGCCACCATCAGAGATGAGCTGACAAACTTAAAATCTTGATGTTTCTGTTGTAGGAACAACCACTGCTCTCCAGACAGAGTTCTCCTGCTGCAAGTGGGCTCCTTTCTTCTCTTGGTAAAGGTCATATTGGTGGGATGTTGCTAGAATTTACCCTGGCCAATTTGCCTCTCTCCAGATTACAAAAGGCTTTCTTCACAATTGGTGACACATATTAAGGACTCAAATTTGCCATTCCAGTCTTATCAGCTGACACTGGCTGCATGATTGTGAGCAGAAGTCTTAGGTTCCCTGATGTTGCCCACAAATTTTCCAGCATTTCAGGGCATTTCACACTCTGAAAATGCTTTACCTATTATTTTAGATTAATGGGAAATTGTCAAAGCCTTCCATGAATATTTTATATTTCATAATATCTGCAGAAATTTGGTGTTCTTGCATTCGGACACATTTTTTATTCTACCACCCACACCTCCTTCTAGTCCACACATTATAGATTGCAATTTGGTTACTGAATACCACCACCATAACCAAGGGGCTAGTACCTCTTAGATACTTCCATTGTGAAGGTTAGAAGGGGCACAAATTATGTGGTGTGTATAAACATATATTAAATGATTGCAATGACACTTTCTCTTCTGGAGAAAGCTCTAATTCTAAGAAGTAAATTAAAGGCAGTATAGTTATTGGTATGGGGAAGAGAATCAGCTATTTTGGGGTGGGTGGGTGATGAAGAGACAGGAAAAAATCCAGCAAATGAGAATGGAATGCTTTAGGCCTCTGGAGGCATGAATTAAGAAGAAAATAATACCAGTATCTTGTACCTACCTCCACTTACTGTCTTGAGTGACTAGTCCTTAGTCTATGAAAAGAGCTAGTTTGTGGTGAAGAGTAAAGACCGTAATGAAATAGTTTGAAAACCATGAAAGTTTTGTTGTTTCAGGAAAGTAGATTTTGCTTAAAGTCAACATGTATTTCTCATTGACTAAATATTAAAATGCATCCTGTGGCATGTGCTGTGCTTACTGTGCTGGTATCCAAGTTAGACAAGGAAACGGGGATAGACAGGAAACATCTGGAAAAGGTGGTTTCTGTGCTGAGACTCGGAAAGTCTAAGTAGGTAATACGAGGACACCCAAAATCCAAGGATGAGCTGGAGCAAAAATGGTGAGTTTGCAGCTAATATAGTTGACAATCATTTGCCTGGATATATCTCCAGATACAGTGAAACTTAAAGATATGCCAAGGTAATCAGATGCCAGATTTATAAAGAAATGACTAAACTAACTTGAGCTTGTGTGCTTAGATTTAGAAAGATATTAAATGCCACCCTGAGGACGTAAGCTTGTCTTTCACTGGAAGATAAATGCAACATAAATTATTGACTAGAAAATATAGTGTAGACTCTTGAGGGCAGGAAATGAAAGCACCAATTAAAATGCTTTGATAACAGCACAAAGAAGACCATAGATAAAATTACTTCTTAAATTCTACCACATGCTGAATGTGCCATCTGAGACTACATCATGTGACCTTTATGACTCCAGGGATGACATAATAAAGACAATGATCCCTGGGCCGGTTCCTGCATTTATCTCCTGTTGCAACCTATCCTAACTTAACACTTTTAATACTTTCCACGATGAACCAGACACAATTTAGTACTTTTCCCTCTCTCCATGTTTTTGTGTTTTTCCAAATTCTTCCATTTTCTCTTCTTTCTTACAAGAAAGCACTAAAATTTACTCCCATTATTTTCCATCAAATGATCATATCAATCAAATATCTTTTTTTAAGTGGTATCTTTGTCTCCCGTTTAACTCTTAAGTCTATTTAAAAAGAAAATAAATAAAATAAAGGTACACAACTATGTTAATTTTTCAAATAAGAAAATTGCAGATATTTGTCGACATTTGCCAACATCAATTTTAATCTTTTTTATTCTACATAATATGGTAGACCTCTGGCAGATAAGTTGTAATTAGGATGACGTTTATAAACTGAAGATGGCTGATGAGTTGGCCTTGAAAGAGAGGTGGCTGATGTATCAGCTCTCACTGGCATGGGAAACCGTGCGTTGCTCCCTAGTTGAAGTTTAGAAAAACGACCTTCATTGGCAGATATGTTGTGATATCTATTTGGAAAATTAGAAGGTTCCACCATCAATCCAAAATAATTGCTCTGTATGGGAGACAATATGCTGTCCTGGAAATAGAAGTTGTAGTTGTAATGAAGTTCACAACAAGACCATTTGCTTCAGTGTAGCTGCTTTGAGAGTGCCCGTGGACAGTGGTCAACCAATTTAAAAGAGCACGTTGATACACTGCAATTTGTTCTGGTGGTCTAAATGAAATTGATGATGGAGGAGAAATATCATCTCTGATCAGGGTAGTGGTATCACCAATTATGTGGCTAGTTCAGGGCGTTCTTATTAGAGGCATGTTTAAATTTGCAGAATGTAAAAATGCCCTTTCGTCACTAGTGTCAGCCACAAAAACAGAATTATAATTATCCACATTACCCCCTCCTTTAAAGTGCTTCTTTTTGAAATCTTCAACCAATGAAGATACCAGAGAGGCATTTGTAATCGCAACTCTTCTTTTTATTCTCACAAAAATTGGGAGAAAGCCTCATTTAAAATTTGGATTTTGATAGAACTGCAGCTAAAACCAAAGGAGAAAGGTTTTAGTAATATTTTAAACCAAAATACAAGACTACAGTAAGCGTAATGTATAAAACCTCTGATTTCATGTTTACTATGCACAGCTGACGATATTTTGATATTCCTTATTAGGAAATTCACATTTTAAAAGTATAGACATCAAATTTAAGAAGTTAGCATTTGCAGTAATTGTGAATGCCAATTTTCAAAAGCAGCTTTAATACATTTATTTAGATTTCTGGTAAGATTCATAATTGCAAGCAAAGTTTCTTATAATCTTGAATACTTATGGCACTGTCCTCTTTTTTTAGAAAAAATAAAGGATTTAAATTTGGAGTTTTATACAATTATCAAAATCTAGCTTTACATTTATATTACCATAAATTGTTATATAAAATAAACTTCTATATATAAGTTAACATGTGGTAACTAAAATTACTGAATATGTTGCTTAAAACAGAGAGTACTTTTCTTTTGCCAGAAAGTCAGCTAGACAGGCAGATCTTTGAAAATTCTGCTGCACTTTACTAAACCCATAAAGATTAAGCAGTCTAAGTAAACTTTTCATACTTCCAGTTTCAAATATTATAAAAAAGGCATTTTTTCCCAAAACTTCCTTCTTAAAGACATCTTCGTCAATCACTATGGAAGTTCCATTATCATCCCACCAGATGGATTTAAATTGGTCACTCCCAGCCATTTTTGAGGGTTTTATTAGAAATGTCAGAGAGCAAAAATCATTATCTTCATCTGGTTCAGAGACACAAAGTGTGTAACATGGTCTTTTTATCAAGGATTCTTCAGACAAAGTCTGAAAAGCAATTTCTGCAATCATAGACCTCAAGTCCAAGTCCCCAGAGAATGTTTGATCACACAATAGAGATCTACCAGTGTTTCCTGAACCAGTTGGTCCATCTTTACGAGACACATCTTGAATTTGTGAAGAAATATGTGCCATTTCAAATAACTTTTTCTACAGCCACTTTTCTAATCTGCATAATTTTGAGCACTGCAGCTTCAAATGCTGCTTTGGCAGGCCTGCACAGATAAACAGCTAGGCCGTCACAATGTTTCTCACCCTGAGAAGCTGTGACATCACAAAATGACTGGTCTCCTAGAAACTCAAGTGTAACATTCAGCCAGTGTTTACTTTTCATTCATCCAGTTAAATTGAAATATATAGGATGCTTATTTTTATAGTGTTATCTGCAAATATTATCCCCACAAAATCTTTTTAAATAATTTAATTTTGGTGTCTGTGAAATAAAACCAATCTCCATTCTGTTATACAGAAATTTATACCTGATTTGTGAACAGAGTATAAATAATGGCAAAAATATATAAAATAAATTTTAAGTTTTGGAATTTAAAGTGAAATTTGTGTAAAACCTGTTCAGAGAATGTATAACTATTTTATTATAATTTGTAATTAAAGTGAAACATAATTTGATTTGGAAATGGAAGTAGGTATTTATCTGTGTACTTTACAATAAGTAGCTCTATGTTCAAAACATGGGCAGAATAAATATCAGTTTATCTGGTATGTTTAAAAATAAATAGTAATTATTTCTGAAATAAAATTAGATTAATATAATCAATCAAATTTAAGAAATCCCAAAGTGGGGAATTTTTGTTTTAAAATCTAATTCAGTGCTATAATTAAAACAATTGTAATTTAATATCCTACTTTAAAATTACAAAAGAGCCAATCTTATTGTGTATTTAAAAATTTTTATTTTTGACATTCTTTGACTCAGAGGTTTTTCAGTCCTTAGAAGAAATAAATTTTCTTGCCATCTTTATAATCAATACTCTTGTGGCTTCTGTTATGTGTTCCAAAATGATGTTGATAAATACACTTATGCACAAGATCCTGGGTTCTATAAGCATTGACTCCATTAAGGGGCAAACAAACAATCAAAAAACAAAGATATAACAGTATATGTTGGTTGGGGTGAAAAAGACCACGTTATGCATTCTAGGAAGCATTATGTTTCTCAGTCCTGAAACAGTTGGCATTGTTATCAAAATACAGCATTTTGAGGCAAGTGATTGGTTCACTAAATGTAAACAATAGCTATATTTTGTATCAGTTAACTGTAGTAAATCAAGTTCTACCAAAAGTTATATTCTGTATTTAGAAATAAATTCCATTAAGGATAAGCCAAATTCAAAATGAGAGATAAAATTATAAATAAATAAATGTAAACTCAAGCCACAATGTAAATTTTTCCTTCAGTATGTGTATATTCCATTCTAAATCAACATTAGCAACATGAAATCGTGCATAATATAAGTATTAGAAACTATAGTTAAGTTGCATTTAGTCCTGATTCATCAATATTATTTAATGTATGCAAATCAATATATGTCATACCATCCCTTAAAATACAGAGAATTCAAAAATAAAAATCTCAAATTATGTAGGAAAATTATTGACAGATCTGATCTTAATTTTTTATAAAAATATTCTAAACAAATTCACTTTAGATAGAATGTAACTAAACATAATAAAAGCCATTTATGAAAAACCCATGACTATCTTTAAGTTCAATGTAAACGTACAGGTAGGTTTTCCTCTGGTCCAGTAATAAGAAAAAGTAGCTCATTCTCACTTGTCCTAAATTACACTACAAGAAGTCCTAGCCAGAACAACCAGTCAATACAAAATATAAAAGGTATCCAACTTACAAAAAAGCAGTAAAATTTTTAGAGTTGACATAATTATACATTGATGGAAAAGTCCATATACTCCTCCAGTGACTGTTAGAAATAATGAACAAACTTAGTAAACTTGCAAAATACAAAATCAATATACAAATATCCTTTGCATTTTTATATAGTAGCAACACATTATCAGAAAGGGAAATTAGGAAAACAATTGTGTATATATTTATACAAAAAAGAATAAAATAGGAATACATTTGATAAGTGAAATAAAAGAAATAAACATAGATCAATAAATTGCAGGGGCAAGAAATATAAGTAAACAAAATAATTAGAAAGATATTCTGTGCTTATGGATTGTATAAAATGTGAGGAGCTATTCTAATCTATCTTTTACATGTTCAATCACCCCAGCACTACTTATTGAGGAGAATGTCTTTTCTTTTATACACTTTCTTTATACACTTGCTTCATTTTTCATGGGTTAATTGATCAGACGTGTGAGGGATTATATCTGGTTGCTCTACTCTCTTCTATTGATTGGCGTCTGTTTTTGAGCCAATATCATGTTGTTTAAATTACTAAAGTTTGTAGGGCTGTTTGACATCATAGAAATTTTCACCATTAGATTTAATACACTTTTTTCAAGATTATTTTTGCAACTCATGTTCTTTGTGAATACATACAAATTTTGAAATTATCTGTTCTATTAAATGGAAAATCTCATGGGTGTTTTGACATGAATCACATGAAATGTAGATTGCTTTGTGTAGTATGGTTGTTTCAACCACATTGTTTCACATCATTAACATAAGAGATCTTTTCATTTCTTTGGATCAGTTTTAATTTCCTTCATCAATGTTTTCTATTTTTTAAAGTAAAAGTTTTCTCCGTATTTGTTAACTTCATTTCTAGGTATTCTTTACATATATACATATATATATATATAATTATATATATTTATTTGTAAACACGTTTCCTATGCAAATACATGTGACAGAAGGCAGTGACAAGATATATTCAAATTCCTGAATGAAAGAAAGCTGTAATCTAAGACAATTTATCAAGCAAGGCTATCCTTTAGAATAGAAGTAGAGATAAATAACTTCCACAAAATCAAATACTTAAAGAATTTTGCAACAGAAAAAGAAATAATGAAAGGTTTACCCTAAAAAAAAAAAAAGAAGCAGGATACTACAGAAGGGAGAAAGGCATAATTAGAAAGGCAATACCTGCAATGACTTACAACAGATTAAACATGATGTTGTAAAACAGGACATGAAAATTTTTAAGGGTCAGAAAGTGAAACAGGACAATACAGAATATTTTCTTCTTGTTTCTGTTCTCTGTAGAATGGGATAGAGTTTGTATTCCTATCAGTTAAAATAAACAAATATATAGTAACAGGTCAATATACATGCAAAACATGGTAACCATAAATCAACAGCTTACAATGAAGTCACAAAGCCAAAAAGAAACCAAGATAATAAAAGAAAACTTACCAAGCCACAAAAAGAAAAAGAAATGAACAAAAAGGAAATACCAAATCAACTGGAAAATGAACTTCAAAATGGAAATAAACACCAGTCTCCGAATAATTGTTACAAATGTTAATACACTAAGTGGTTCAATCAAAAGATATATATTGTAAGGTGGGATAATATAACAAGACCCTACATTATGAAGCATACAAGAGACCCACTTTAGAAAGAGGAACACATATCAATTGAAATTCAGAAGATGGAAAAATATATTCCATGCAAATGGACATGACAAGAAAGCAGGACTAGCTGTACTGACTTCACACAAAATAGACTTTACACCAAAGGCCATAGAGAAAGATAAACAGGGACATGATATAATGATTAAAGAAGGAATACAAAATGAAGGTTTTACACTCATTAAGATATATGCACTCAATATAGGAGCACCTTAATACATAAAGCAAATACTAATAGATAAAAATGGAGAAATCGATGGGAACACAAACACAGAAGTAGAATATGACTCCCCATTACCATTATTAGACTGGGCTTTCATAAAGAAAGTTAACAAGGGAACAAAGATACTAAATGTTACGAAAAAATAATTGATGTTGGTTGATATTTTCAAAACAGTACTTCTCCCCAAAACAGAATATAAATTCTTTTCCAGTGCACATTTAACGTTTTCTAGGAAAGATTATGTACTCAGTCACAGAAGAAGCCTCAACAATTTTAAGAAGATAAAAATAATTTCAAGCATCTTTTCTGAGTATAATACCATGAAACTAGTAATCAATCACAGAAAAACAGGGAGAAAAAATGACAGTGTGTAGATTAAACAACATGGTATTAAAATAAGGGGGGGAGGTGAAGACGTAAAAGAAGAAATTAAAATAATCTTGAGAAATATGACAAAACACTACTCAAAGTCTATGAAATACAGTTAAAGCAGGCTTAAGAGGGAAGTTCAGAGTGACAAATCCCTCCTCAAAGTAGAAGAGCAATTTCAAATAAATAATCTAAAGTTCTATGTAAACTAATCATGAAAAGAAGAGTAAACAAACCAAAAGTCAGCAGAAAGAGGGAAATAAGAAAGATCAAGGAAGAAAGAATTGAAATACAATTTAAAAAACAGAAAAAAATCATTCAAACTCTTTTTTGAAATAGTAAACAACATTGACAAAACTCTGGACAGGCTCACCAACAAGAAAAGACAAAGAACACAAATAACATAAGAAATGAAAATGGAGAAACTACAAAGAGTACAATAAATTTGCATAATATCATAAGGGAATACCATGAAAAACTGCATGGAAACAAACTGAATAACCAAGAAGACATGGAGAAGTTTCTGGGAACATTAGCCAACCATTATTGCATCGAGAAGAAATTGACCATTTGAACAGACAGATCACCAGAAATGGAATGGCATTATAAATAAAAAAAAACCTCTGAAAACAAAATTCAGACCCAAATAACTTCACTGTGGAATTTGACCAAACATACAAAGAAAAATCCATACCAGTCTTCCTCAATCTCTTCCAAAAGATTGATATGTAGAGAGTACTCCCAAACTCACACCATAAGGCCATCAACATGGTATCAAAACCAGACAAAGACACTTCCCCAAGAGAAAATTTTAGGCCAATATCATTGATAAACCTAGATGTAAATGTCCTTAAGAAACTATTAACAAACAGAATCCAACAGCATGTAAAAAAAGATCACTCACCATGGTCAAGTTACGTTCACCCCAGGAAAACAAGGATGGTTTAACATATACAAATCAATCAATCAATTGTTATACACCATATCAACAACAGAGAGGACAAAAAACTACATGATCATCTCAGTAGATGCAGAGAAAGTATTTGATAAAATTTAACCCCTTTTTGCAATAAAAGTTCTTATCACAGTGGGAATAGAGGGACCATATCTCAACATTATGAAAGCTATTAATGACAAACATATAGCCAGCAAAATACTCAGTGGTGAAAAACTGAAACCCTTCCCACAAAAACCTGAGATAAGTCAAGGTTGCCCATTCTCACAATTTCAATTCAATATAGTCTTGGAAGTCCTAGCCACAACGATCAGGCAAGAAAAAGAAGTAAATTTTCAGACTGTAAAAGAAGAGGTAAAATTGTCACGATATGCAGACATGACACTATATATAGAAAAGTGTAAAAGCTTCACAAAAATTTGCTTAGGCTGAAAAAAGAACTGGGCAAGGTACCCATAGTAATGTACAAAAACCAATTGCATTTCTTTACACTAACATTGAGTCAACAGGAAAACAAAGTATAGAAGCAACCGCTTCTATAACTGCACCCAAAACTATAAAATGCTTAAGAATAAATCTGATCAAAGAGGTGAATGGCTTATACATGGAGAACAAGAAAACATTGAGGAAATCAAAAAAGATATGAAGAATTGGAAAGATATCCAATGATCTTGTAATGGAAGAAACAATATTGATAAAATGGCCATACTGCCCAAGGCAATCCACAGACTAAATGTGATTTCCTATCAAATTATGCAAAACATTTCTTTTTAGGACTAAAACAAATGATCCTAAGATATACATAGATTCATAAAAGATACATAATTCCCAAAGCAATATTAAAGAAAAAGAAAGAGGCTGGAGGAATAAACCACCATGTCTCCATAAACTATTGCATGGTTAGAATAATCAAAATGACATGATATTGGTACAGATACAGGCATATTGACCAATGGAACAGAATAGAGGGCCTAGGAATAAATCTACAGGCCTATGTTCTATTAACCTTTGACAGAGTAGCCGGGAATATGACAGAGAAAAGAGGATCTCTTCACCAACTGGTGTTGGGAAAACTGGATAGCAGCATGCAGAGCAATGGAGTAGAACTCTTCTTCACTCCATACACAAGAATAAACTCAAAATGGCTTGAAGATTTAAATGTAAGGCAAGACAAAATAAATCTCCTAGAAGAAAACATACGCAAAACTCTTTGAGGTAAATCTCATCAATGATCCCCTAGAACTGACTACCCAGGTAATGGATGTAAGAGCAAAATTAATAAATGGGACCTAATTAAACTTAAAAGCTTTTTCAGAGAAAGGGAACCATAAACAAAGCAAAATGACAAACTACATTATTAAAGAAAATATTTAGAAGTGATGCAACTGACAAAGTCTTAATTTCTAAAATATAAAAACTTCATAAAACCTAAAAAAAAAGAAACCCAATCTGAAAATGGGCAGAAGCCCTAAACAAGCAATTCTCAAATAGAGACATAGAAATGCCACATAGCAATATGAAAAAAAATAATTTCTTACTATCATTATCAGAGAAGGGCAATTCAAAATTATAATGAAGTATCACCTCACAATAGTCACAATGGCCATCATTCAAAAGTCTACAGACAATAAGTGCTGGGGAAGCTGTGGAGAAAGGGAACCCTCCTACACTGTTGGAAGGAATGTAGTTTGGTGCAGTCATTGTGGAATACAGGATGGGTATTCCTCAAAAGAATAAAAATTGACAATATACATTCCAGCAATCCCACTTCTGGGTATATATCAAAGGGAACGGTAATTCAAAAAGACACCTGCACCCTGATGTTCTTAGCACTGCTGTATACAACAGCCATGACATGGAAGCAAGGTAATTTTCCAAAAGCAGATGAGAGTATTCAGAAGTTATGTAATATTTACACAGTGGAATAATATTGTGCAATAAAAAATGATAAAACAATGACATTTGCAGCAAATTGATGTCCCCATAAAGTGTCATTCTAATTGAAGTTAGCCAGAAAGAGAAAGAAAAATAATACATGACAAGACATATGTGGAACCTTAGAAAAAAATTTGGATGAGAGCACTATGATTTCATCTTCAAAACTGAAACACACTCGCAGATATGCTAAACAATTTTATGATTACTGCGGAAAGGGGCTGTGAGAGGATATATTTGGGAGCTGTAGATTTATAAATGTTATCCACTATATATAAAAATAGATTTTTTTCAAAATTTCTCTTCTATGACACAGGGCAGTAAGTTAAGTATCGTGAAGTAATCTTTAATAGGCACAAAAATATATGTGTTTATGGGGACACTGTGCTCTACACTACAGATTGACACATTGTAAATGGCAGTCCTTCAAAGATAAATAAATTATTATGTAAACAAATAAATAAACAAATAAATAAATTAATACTAAATGAATAAATAAAATTTAATAATAAAAGAAATAAAAGGATTCACACTACTTAATTTTACACATGAAGAATTTAGGATAAAACAGAAAGAATAAACAAGAAAATTGAATGAATGAGATTAAGGCAAATAATAAGAGAAACAATTGAAAAGATGAAAATTTTATACCTAAGTCTGTTTCTTTTTAACAAAAAGTGGACAAAAGTTTAGGTTTGCTAAGAAAATTAAGACTCAAATAAAATTAGAAGTAAAAGAGAAAATATTACCACTGATGTTGTAGAGAAGCATAGCATCATAAGAAATTACCACTAGCCAATGATTTTAATGACCAAGAACTAATGACAAGTTCCCAGAAACATATGTCTTCCAATACAGAATGAAGAAGAAATTATAAAGTGAAATAGAACAAAAGTGTGTATGAGTAAATCAGTAATCCATACATCCCAAATCAGAAAAAATTTACAAGATGACTTTACTGGTGAATTCTGTCATATATTTGTAGACAATTTTTCACCAATTCTTCCCCAAATCTTCCAAGAATTTGAAGGGGGTGAAAGACTCCAAACTTGTTTTCTGATGCCAGCATTATTTGCATAACAATGCTAGAAAAGACATTATATACAAAATATAGAATATTATCCCTGATGAATATATGTGCCAAAATACTCAACAAAACACAAGCAAAATGAATTAAAAAACACATTTGATGTATCATACACTTACATGAGTAAAGGGATTTATCCCTGGGTTTAAGGATACTTCAAAATATTCAAATCAATAAAGGTGACATGCCACACTAATAGAATGAGAAATAAAACTCACATAATCATCTCAATAGGTGCAGAAAGGACATTGTATGTAATGCAACATCCTTTTAAGATACTCCCAACAAATTAAATTAACCTTGTCAGTGGCACGATATCATATACACACAAACACTGTGTGGAGAGAAGCGAAGTAGTTATCTGTCTATTGATTCATAGAAAAAGGGTTTATATAGGACATGCACAATGCCTCACATATCATCTAAGTTATAACAATGTTAATAATCTTAAGCTCTTTACGCCCCCATGCTTCTGCAGTAAGCACAGGATGTTAAATGATCAAGGAAGGCTTTAAAGTTCATCACGGAACTTCATTAAGTAGGCCATCTCTTCTCCAGCCGGCTGTGCCTGTCTTATATTGTCCTCCTCTGAGGATCTTTCCGAGAATAGGCTATCCATCCATCCATAGTGGAAACATTGAGTAGGCCATTTCTTCTCCAGCCTGGATATGTGACATTCCTCACAGCTTGTTTATCAGTTCAGCCCATGGGCTTATACTCTAGAGCCTTTAGACAGGGGCCTGCAAACCTAACACCCCTTGACAGACAAATGGATGAAGAAAATTTGATGTACATATGCAATGGAATCAATACTTTGCATTCCTATCAGCAGTGTCCACGGTGTTCCTTTTTCTCCACAATCTCACCAACATCTATTTCTTTTCTTTTTGATGAGAGCCTTCTGACAAATGTGAGGTCTTGCCTCATTTTTGGGTTATGACTTTCCTAATAATTTATAACTCTGAATATATTTTCATGTGTCATTAAGCCAACTGCATGTTTTCCACAGAAAATTGATTCAGATCTATCTATTCAGTTCCTATGGACAATTTTTTCAATTGGATTGCTTGGGTTTTTTTATTGTTGTGGCGTATGAGTTTACCATATATATTGGATATTAACACTTGATTGGAAAATATCACTTGCAAATATATTCTACCTTTGTGTTGGCTGACTTTTCATTTTATTGATCATTTCTTCTGCAGTGTAAATCTGTTTAAACTGATGTAATCATCTTTTGTTAATTTCTTCTGCTTCCCTTGCCAGATGAGAGATATGAAAAATCAAATTAAGTCAAGTGTACTTCTTATGTTTTACCCTTGGATTCTTTGTTTTCTGGTTTTATGTTTTATATGCCCAGGAGTGGGATTGCCGGGTGATATGATAGGTCTATTGTTATTATTTAAAGAACTTCCATACTGTTTCCAAAGTGTTTGCACAAATTTTCATTCCCACCAACAGCGTTGGAGAGTCCCTTTTTCTATGCAACCTAGACAGTCTTTATTATTTGTAGACATATGGATGACAGCCCTTCTCACTAGTGTGAAGAAAAACAATATTTAATTTTTGCCTAGCCTTTGTATAATGATTAGCTATGTGAGCATGTTTTTATATTCCTGTTTGTCATCGGTGGGTCTTCTTTTGGGAATTGTTTTCTGCTCGTTTTCTGTCTGAGTTGTTTGTAGATTTTTGAAATGGAGTTGAATGAACGATGTGTGTATTTTAGAAATTAGCCTCTTGTTGATTGCATTGTTTCCTAATGTTTTCTCCCATTTGGAAGTTCATCTTTTCATTCAGTATATTTTGCTGTGTACAAGCTTTTAAATTTAATTAGGACCTATTTGATTATTTTGCTTTTACTGTTTTCAGCTTTGGAGAGTGACATAAGAAACTTTCATGACATTTTATCTCTTTTTTTGCCTATGTTAATTTCCAGGAGTTTCATTGTCTCATGTATTAGATTCAGATATTTAAAACATTTTGATTTTATTTTTGTACAGTGTGAGGGAGTGTTCTAATTCCATTGATTTACATGTAGCTGTCTAGTTTTCTCAACACAACTTGCTGAAGACTGTGTTTTAGGCATTGTATGTTTTTGTTTCCTTTGTCATAGTTTAGTTGACCATAGGTGTGAGGTTTTATTTCTGCATCTGTGTTATATTCCAGTGATATACATGTTTGTTTTTTTCCAGTATTGTGCTGTTTTAATTACTGTATTTTTGTAATAAATTCTGGGATCTGGGAGGGGTGTGGGTTATGCATCCATCTTTGACCTTTTTCCTCATTGTTCCTTTTGCAGTTCTGGTTCTTTTGCAGTTCATTATAAATCGTTGGACTTTTTTTTGTTTCTGTGGAAAATATCATGTATTTCGATATGAATCACTTTATATTTGTAGACATCTTTTGTAGTATATATATTTTAACAATATAATTCCTCTAAACTAAGACCTTGAGATTTCTTTCCATTTCTTTGCATCACCTTCAAATTTGTTTTTCAGTTTCCTATTGAATTTATTATCTTGGTTTTTCCATATATTTTTCATTTTTTGATTTGATTTCATATGGATTTTTTAAAATTATGAAATATTTCATTTTTAGTTTAAAGAAATGTGATAGTTTTTGTACATTAATCATGAATCATGGAAGTTTGCTAAATGTCTTTATTAGTTTTAGTTGTTCTGGTGTGGAGAATTTTTAGCGTTCTCTATATAGACTATTGTGTCATCTAAAATAATAACAGTTTTACTTCATTCAATCCAACTTGAATAAATTTTCTTCTACTACGATTGCTGTTTCTCGGACATCCCATACTGTGTTTAATAGAAATGGTGAGAGTGGGCATCCTTGTTTTATTCTTTAATTTGGCTTTCAGTTTTTCACTTTTGCATATTATGTTGTCTGTGGGTCTGCAATTAATGGCTTTAGTTATGTTGAGAGTTATTTCCTGTATACTTCTTTGGTAAGAGGTTTCTGCTGTTGTTGTTATTGTTGTTGCTGTTGTGCTGTATTAATTAATAAATATTGAATTTTGTGAAATAATTGTTATGGATTTATTGGGATGACCAAGTCATTTTCTTTTTCTTCTCTTAATATGGTGTATCAAACTGATTGATTTGTGTATGTTGAACCTCTCTTTTGATTCTGCAATGAATCCAAGTTGATCATGGTGTTTGATTCATTTTATGTATTGCTGGATTTAGTTTGCTAATAATATTTTGTAGAATTTTTGCATCTAAATCAATCAAATATATTAGCTTGAAATTCTCTTTGCATGTACTTTGTTTGTTGGCTTTTCTATCAAGATGATGAAATCTTCATAAAATTAATTTGGGAGTTTCCCACATCTTCAATATTTTTGAATACTTTGAAGAGTATAAGTTCTGCTTTGTGTTTTTGTACAGTACTCCACGGGAGCTGTTTAAATCTGCACTAGTGTTTAACGATTTTTTTAAGTGCAGATTCTATCTTTCGTCTAGTAATCAGTTTGTTCAAATTGTTTGTTTCTCCTTATCTCTGTCTCTTTCTAGATACTTGTCTATTTCTTCTAAGTTGTCCAGTTTTTCGGCTTGTGTTGACAAAATGTTCCCTTTTTTGTATATCTGAGGTAACAATTGTTATTTCTCTTCTTTTATTTCTTACTTTATTTCTTTGTAGCATCTCTCTTTTCTTCATGATGCACATGGCTAGAGGTTTTTTGATTTTGTTTATTTTAAAAAGAAATCATAAAACAAAATCTTTGGTTTTATTACTCTTTTCATTGTTTTTATTCTCTCTAATTTATATTCACACCTGTAATATTTAAGATTATGTTTTTTAACTTTTTTATTGATTTACAGTCATTTTACAAAGTTGTCTCCAATTCCAGTGTACAGCACAATTTTGCAGTTACAATGAACATATATACACTTGTAGCCCCATTTTTTTCTCTGTGGGCTGCTGTAAGATCTTTTATATATTTCCCTGTGCTATAAAGTACAATCCTGTTAACTATTCTACAATTTTGACCTCCCAGTCTATCTCTTTCCACCCCCAGGCCCATGGCAACCAAACTTTGTATTCTATGTCTGTGAGTCTATTTAGCTTTGTATTTGTGCTTTTGTTTTGTTTTGTTTTGTTTTGTTTTTAGATTCCACTGAAGAGCCATCTCATATGGTATTTTTCTTTCCCTATCTGGCTTACTTCACTTAGACTGATTTTCTCCAGGAGCATCCATGTTGCTGAAAATGGCATTATGTTATAGGTTTATATGTTTATCTAGTGTTCCATTGTATAAATATACCACCTCTTCTTTTTCCAGTCAACAGTCGATGGACATTCAGGTTGTTTCCATGTCCTGGCTATCGTAAATAGTGCTGGCTATGAACATTGGTGTGCATGTGTTATCCTGAAGTAGGGTTCCTTCTGTATTTATGCCCAGGGGCGGGATTCCTGAGTCATATGGTCAGTATATTCTTAGGCTTTTGAAGAATCTCCATTCTGTTTTCCACAGTGGCTGCACCAAACTGCATTGCCACCAGCAGTGAAGGACTGTACCCTTTTCTCCACAGCCTTTCCAGAATTTGTCATTTGTGTATTTTTGAATGATGGCCATTCTGACTGTTATGAGGTGATACCTCACTGTAGTTTTGATTTGCATTTCTCTGATAATCAGTGATATTGAGCATTTTCTGATTTGCCTTTTGATCATTTTTATGTCTTCCTTGGAGAATTGCTTGTTTAGGTCTCCTGCCCATTTTTCCATTGGGTAGTTTATTTTTTCTTGTTCAGTTGGATAAGCTGCTTATATACTCTGGAGATCAAGCCTATTTTGGTTTCATATTCAAATTTTTTCCCATTCCGTAGGTTGTTTTTTTGTTTCACTTCTGGTTTCTTTACTTTGCAGAAGCTTGTAAGTTTCACTAGGTCTCATTTGTTTTTTCTTGATTTTATTTCTTCTATGAGAAAATTTTTGAGACTTATGTCAGATAATATTTTGCCTATATTTTCTTCTAGGAGGTTTATTTTATCTTGTCTTATGTTTAAGCCTTTGTACTATTCTGAGTTTATTTTTGTGTATGGTGTTCTAGCTTCATTGGGAGTGTTCTAGTTTCATTGATTTTCATGCTGCTTTCCAGTTTTCCCAACACAAGTTGCTGAAGGGACTGTCTCTATTCCATTGTATTTTCTTGCCTCTTTGTTTGAAGACTAATTTACCAAAAGTTTGTGGGTTATTTTCTGGGTTCTCTATTCTGTTCCATTAGCCTATACGTCTGTTTTCCTTCCAATACATTGCTGTCATGTTGACTGTAGCTCTATAGTATTATCTGAATCATTAGCATAAATAATGCCACTGATTTTTGAACCTTAATCTTGTAACCTGCTACCTTGCTGAATTCTTCGATCAGCTGTAGAAGTTTTTGTCTGGATCTCGCAGGGTTTCCTATATATAGTGACATACTATCTGCATATAGTGAGACTTTTTCCTCTTCCTTTCCAATTTGCATCCCTTTTATTTCTCTCTCTTGTTTGATTGCTGTGGCTAGGACTTCCAAGATTATATAGAGTTGGAATGGTGATAGTGTGCATCCTTGTCTTGTCCCAGATTTTAGTGGGAAGATTTTTTTAACTTTCTCACCATTGAGTACTATGCTAGCTGTAGGTTTTCCATCTATAGCTTTCATGATGCTGAGATATGTTCACTCTATGCCCACTTTGGTGAGTTTTTATCATACGTGGGTGTTGAATATTATAAAATGCTTTTCCTGAGAAAATCATGTGGTTTTGGTCCTTTCTCATGTTGATGTGCTGTATTACATTGATTGATTTGCCTATGTTGAACCACCCCTGTGTCCCTGTCATAATCCCCACTTAGTCCTGGTGCATAATCTTTTTCCTGTGTTGTTGGAGTCTCTTTGATACTATTCTGGTGAGGATTTTGGCGTCTGTGTTCATCAGTGACATTGCCCTGTAATCCTCTTTTTTAGTAGTGTCTTCTGATTGTGGTCTCAGGGTGATTTTGACTACATAGAATGGCTTTGTGAGTATTCCTTCCTATTTAATATTCTGGAGGAGTTTGAGAAGGAATGGTATGAGCTCTTCTTTGTATGTTTGGTAGAATTCCACAGTGAAGCCATCCGGTCCTGGACTGTTATTTGTAGGGAGGTTTTATATTGCTATTTTGATTTCATTTCTAGTGCTCTGCTTGTTCAAGGGGTCAGTTTCTTCTTAATTCATTCTTGGTGGACAGTATGTTTCCAGAAACTTGCTCATCTCCTGTAGGTTATCCAGTAAGTTTCCACATACTTTTCATAATATTTTCGTATGATATTCTGTGTTTCTTTTTTATTTGTTGTAATTTCTCCATTCTCTTTTTTATTTTGCTAATTTGTGCTCTCTCTCTTTTCTTCTTTTTGAGTTCTGCCAGAGGTTTGTTGATTTTACTTACTTTTTCAGAAAACCAGCTTTTGGATTGGTTGAATTTTTTCCTATAGTCTTTTTAATCTCTATTTTATTAATTTCCTCACCAATATTTGTGATTTCCTTCCTTCTGCTGCCCTTCACGGTTTTTTTTTTCTTCTTCTTTCTGTAGTTCATTCTGCTGGTGTGTTAAATTGTTTATTTGTGATTCTTCTTCTTTTTTGAAAAAGGCCTGTATCACTCTAAACTCCTATCTCAGCACTGCTTTTGCTCTGTCCCATAAATTTTCTGTGGTTTTGCTTTCATTTTCTTTTGTCTCAAGGTAATTTTCATTGCAGCTTTGATTTCTTCATTGACCCATTTTTTTTAATAACATATTGTTTAATCTCCATGTCTACCTTTTGTTCTCCTTTGTTTCTCTTTTGTTGATTTCTAGCTTCATGTCATTGTGGTCAGTAAAGATGCTTGAGGTAATTTCTATATTCTTAAAATTGCTGAAGTTTCCTTTGTGCCCAACTATATCATGAATCCTGGAAAATATCCCATGTGCACTTGAGAAGAATGTATGTACTATTTTGTGTGGGGTGCAATGCTCTGAAAATATCCACCAACTTTAATATTTCTATTGTATTATTTCACTTCTCTTTTGCCTAATATATTTTCTGCTTTGGTGATCTGTACAGTGATGTTAATGCAGTGTTGAAATCTCCAGCTGTGATTAGAATCCCATTGCTATCCCCCTTTATATCTGTTAGTAATTATTTTATGTGCTTAGGTGCTCATCTATTTGGTGCATATGTAATAACGAGTGTGCTATCCTCATCTTGTATCACTCTTTCAATCATTATAAAATGTCCTTCTTTATATTTCTTTATGGTCTTTGTTTTAAAGAATATTTTGTCTGAAATCAGTACTGCAACCTCTGCTTTTTGGCTTTTCCGTTTGAATGGAATACACTTTTCCATCCTTTCACTCTCAATTTATATGTGTCCTTATCTCTGAAGTGGGTCTCTTGTATGCAGCATATTGAAGGTTCTTGCTTTATTATCCAGCCTGCCACTCTATGACTTTTGACTGGAGCATTTAGCCCACTAACATTTACAATAATTGATGATATGCTTGTGTTTATTGCCAATTTGACCTTATCTTTGCAGATGATTTTGTATTTCCTCTTTGTTCCTTTCATCTTCCTTTTATGGTTTGGTCATTTTCCTTTGTATTATCATGAATTTTATTTAGTTTTAGTGACACCCTGATAAGTATTTTTCTTCTTGTTACCCTTTTTATAAGTCTTTTAGAGAACTACTATAACTGCTTTTATTAAACTGATAGTAACATGGTCTCAAACCCATCCTGCCGATAACAAAAAATTTTAAAACGAAAGACCAAAAAAAAATTCTCTATTTTCCTGCCTCCCCCTAACACTCTCAATGATTTGTATGTCTTATTTTAAAATTTTGTGTGTGTTTTATTTGTAGTTCATGAGTTATCAAGTTTCCGGCTGTGAGTTTCACATTTCTGAAGCATTCGGCTGCTTTTGTATTTACAGTAGACCTTTCAATATTTCTTCTAGCATGGGTCTAGTGTTGCTAAACTCTTGAAGCTTTTTCTTGTCTGTGAAATTCTTTATGTCTCCTTCTACCAAAAAGGGCAGCCCTGCTGGTTAAAGTATCCTAGTGTATATCAGTTTTTTCATTCAGGACTTTGTATATATCTTTCCAATCCCTTCAGGCCTGTAGTATTTTTGTAGTGAAATCAGGTGTGAACCTTAAGGGAATTCCTTTGTAACTCAATGTTTACTTTCTCTTGTTTCCTTTTGGATTATTTCTTTATCCTTGACTATGGCCATCTTAATTATATGTCTTGGTGTGGCTGTATTTGTGTTCTTCCTGTTTGGGACACTCTGAGCTTCCTGTAGTTGGATATCTGATTCCTTTTTTATGTTTGGGAAGTTCTCAGTCATCATTTCTTCAAACACCTTTGCAATCCCCTTTGATCTATCCTCCCCTTCTGGGACTTTTATCATGCCAAGTTTGACATGCTTTATATTATCCCATAGGTCTCTTATGCTTTTTTTCATTTGTTTCCCATTGTTTCTCTTCTAGCTCTTCTGATTGGATGCTTTGTACTGTCCTGTCTTCTAAGTCACTAAGTAGTTCTGCTGCATTGTCTTGTCAGCTTTGTGACGCCTTTATTTAATTCCTCATCTCAGTCAACGGGTTTACCTATTTTACTCGACTCTTCTTTATAGCTTCCATTTCATTTTTAACATATTTTATATCTCTAAACCCTATCTTTTATTTACTTCAGTAATTTCATCTCTCCTTTTTTGAAATCATGATATCATAGGCTATAAATCCCTATTTCACTGATCATTCTTTCAGGGGATTTCTCTTGTTCTTTTAATTGCAACTTGTTTCTCTGCTTATTCATCTTGCTCCTACCTCTCTGACACTGTGGTTTATGGAGTATCAGTTATCTACTGTGGTCCTAAAAGAGTTTATCTACTTAATTCCTATGAAGTAATACAACTAAGAAAAGAGAAAATTGAGAGAGATAAAGAATTTTAAAGAAGGGAGAAATAAAGGTTTGAAGACATTGTATAATAAATAATATAAAAGCAAGTTGAAGCACAATTTTGAAAAATAATATTAATAAAAATATTTTTAAAAATTTCAAAGGGATTAAAATGGGGTATTTATAATTGCAGAAAAAGTAAAAATTAAGAGGGTAATAGAAAATGGAACAGGTGAAAACAGATTAAAACAAGGGGGTGTTCAGTGTCCTCCTGGATATTGTGTACTTTTAATGTGAACTCTTTCTCTATTCATCCTGTTTTGGAAGCTCAACTTGCTTTTTCCATTGGCTCTCCATTGGAGCCCGCCTCTGTGCTGCTCCCAGGGCCTGTCAGCAAGCAGATCACTCCTACTCCCAACACTTGTTCACAAGCATCTCTCTTTACTGTGGGCTGGATTGTCACTGCCCTGCCCGATGGTACAGTCAGATGTTTCAGACTGACCAGGCAGGAGTGGGCATCAAGACCTCTCACAGCCACGTGGTCAGGGGCTGCATTCCATCCCAAAAAGTGGGGGGCCAACAGCCTCGCAGGTTGCCAGTCTCTCCACTGCTCTTTACCACTGTATGCTCTGTGTCAGGTTTGCACACCAGATTGGGCTCAGGGTAGACTAAGGAACATCCCTGTCCCTGTTTGGGCCTAAACTCAGCTCCTTGTTTGTCTTGGCAGAGCATGATCTCTGTGGAAATAGGACGGATGTATCCTATCTGCCTCATGGTGTAGACAAGTCCCCGTCATGCTCTTGAGGCTACTAAGTCCTTAGGAGTGGATGCAGGTTTTGCCCCCACTGCCACCTGTGTGCAAAGCTCCAGAGGGTATGGTGGCTGTGTCTGAGCCCCATCTCTCTTCACCTAGAAAATTCTGTGGGTTTTCAGAGATGGGGAATGCACCTTTCCCCTCCCAGGGCATGTCTGCCCTGTTGTTTTATGGAGGGCCTAGGTTTTTCTGCCCTGTGGACCCATAGCAATGGCACACAGACCACTCCATTCCCCTGCGCTGCCTCAGTGCAGCCATCCCCATCTTCCACCTAGCTCGTGAAGCATGGCCCTGCCCTCAGCTGACAGGATGCATCTTGGGCTGGGTGTCACAAGGATCCTCTGTGCCTGTTTAACTTGGTTCTGTCAGTCAATTTATACTCTGTAGAGATCCAATCCTTGGAGGCTCCCTCTCCTTCCTGCCGAACCCCCAATTGGAGAAGGGAGACCCAGTGAATGAGCACCAGTCCTTCTTAGCTGCTCCCTCCCTGTGGGAACTGTCCCAATCTGTTTTGCCTTTTCTTCTTTCTTTCTTCCTTTTCTTCTACCAGGTATTTTGCATCTTTATCTTTTGAAGAGGGCAATGTACTATCAGAGTTCTGCAGGTTCTCTGGTTAATTGTGTGGGTCTGTGGATGAGTCTTGGTGCGTTTGTGAGAAAGAGTGTGCTACAAGCATCCTTCTCCTCCACCATCTTGGCATCCCACCCCACAAGGTCTCACTTTATGGTGGAAGATAAACACAGCCAGGAAATATATAGAAAAGATATTTCATGAAAATGACAAGAAATTGCAGATTGCAATGCTCAAATCATACAAAATACATTTTAAAATAAGGGTCACAATGAAAGATAAATATAAGAATACATAAAGAAATAAGAGATCAACATTAAAAAAGATTATTACACTCA
Source organism: Vicugna pacos (assembly GCF_048564905.1). Lineage (NCBI taxonomy): Eukaryota > Metazoa > Chordata > Mammalia > Artiodactyla > Camelidae > Vicugna > Vicugna pacos. The sequence goes on from NW_027328735.1 coordinate 225,739, forward strand.
TTAAATTATATATGGATCCAAAAGTGTAGATCATATGTATAAAAAGATATATTAGTAAACATGAAGTAATTAATTCATTATAAAACAATAATAGTAGATGAGTTTAACACCTCACTATTCTGATGGCCAGATCACCCAGAAAGAATATCTTTAAGGAAACAGAGGTCTTAATAACATATTAGATCATTTGAACCTAAATGAGTTATTGGACACTGGATCAGAAAAGAAGAACACATAAGCTTCTGAAGTGTGCACAGGATGTTTTCTAAGGAATTAACCACATATTATGTCATGAAAAGAGCCTCAGGAAATTTAAGCAAATATAGTTTACAGCAAGTATTTTTCCATACAAAAAAGTATGAAACTATGCATCAACTCTAGAAAGAAGAACATGAAAAGCACCAACATGAGATTAAACCACATCCTTTAAAAAAATAAAATAAAACAAGGTCAATGATGAAATCAAAGAGGTAATAAAATCATACCTCGGAACAAATTACAATGAAAACACAGCTTCATAAAAGGTATAGGATGCAGCAAAAGCAAATCTAAGTGGGAAGTTTAAAACAATTCAGGCCTTCTACAAGGAAAAAGAAAAACCTGACACAAAGGACCAAGCTTACCTGCAAAAATAACTAGAAATAAGAACAAACAAAACCCAAAGGCAGTAGAATGAGAAATCTTTAATGATTGCGTTGAAAATAAATAAAAAATTAAAAAATAAATTAAATGTCATAAAATCAACAGCTTTAATTTTTCCTAAAAATATTAACAAACTGATAAGCATTTAGCCAGGCTTATCAAGAAATACAGAGTGGACACAAACAAAATAAGAAATGAAACAGTGGAAATAACATCTGATATTACAGAAATGCAAACAAAGATTATAAAAGCATTCTGAGCAGTTACGTGACAAACAACTGGACCTTAAAGAAATGGACAAATTTCTTGAAACGTACAGCCTGCCAACACTGAATAAAGAGAAAACAGTAAACTTGAAAAGAGCAATCAGTATAAGTTAAATAATATCTATAGTTTTAAAAACACCCCTTGAACAAAATGCCTGGATGCATTCACTAAAACCTCTTTCCTCCCAACTATTTCAAAAAATGAAGGAGGAAGGAAAATTCCCACAGTTATTCTATGAAGCCACCAATATCATGAAAACAAAACCAGTCACAGATACTACAAAAAAAAATGAAAATGTAAAGCCAATATCCTTGATGAATATATATTAAAAATTCCTCAACAGAACATCAACAAATTAATCCAGGAATACATAGAAATGATTATACACAATGATCAGTTCAATTCCTTCCAGAGTCACAAAGATGGTTCAACATACACAAGTCAATCAGCATGACACAAATTTAATATGGAAGGACAAATTTCACAGGACCATGTCAATACACACAGAAAAATCATTAGACAAAATTCGACATACATTCATGATCAGAAATCTCGTGAATGTGATTACATTGGGGACATCTCTCAACATACTAAAGGCCATTTATAACATTTATAATACTCAGGGGAAAGGCTGAATGTCTTCTGGGTAAATTCAGGAACAACACAAGTATTTCTACTCTCAGGACTTCTGTTCCAGAGTAAAAGAAGAAAGGAAAGGAAAGAAAAAGAAGTAAAAGAAATGCCAAATGGAAAGAAAGAGGCAAAATTGGCACCAGTACTGATGACATAACAATCTACATAGAGTCCTAAGTGCTCCACACAGACTATTATGAACAATAAATAATTTCAGCAATGGAGCAGGGTACAAGATTAATGTAAAGTAGTCTCTTGCATTTCTACACGTTAATCATGAGATACCATAAAATGGCCATTGAAAGCAATACTATTTAAAATCCCATCCCACCGAACATCTTGGAATAAATGTAACCACATATATGAAAGACCTACACACTGAAAATTAAAAAAATTGATAAAGAAATTAAAAATGACTCAAAGAAATGAAAAGATGCCTTGTGCTCTTGGATTGAAGGAGTTAATATTGTTAACATGGCCGTACTACACAAAGGAACCTATAGATTTATTGCAATTCCTGTTACAAAGCTGTAGTATTTCACACAGAACCAGAAAATAAATAACTCTACGTTTTACATGAAACCATTAAAAATTGCCAAAATGGTCTTTAGATAAAACAACAACTCTGGAGGTATAAGCCTGCCAGATTCCTTAGTATACTATAAGCCTACAGTAATAAAAACAGCATGGCATTGGCACAGAGATATAATCAATAAAAACAGATAGAGAGCCTAGAAATAATTCCACACACCTATGAGTAATGAATCGATGATAAAAGAGGCAAGAGTACACAATGGAGAAAAGACAGTCTCATCAATGAATGGTGTTGGGAAAGCTGGACATCTACATGTAAAACAGTGATATTAGAGCATTCCCAGACATCAAATACAAAAATTAACTCCAAGTTTATTAAGGACCTAAATGTAAGACCTGATACTATAAAACTGCCAGAATGTTATATAGGTGATACTCAATTCGATATATAGTATAGGAACATTTTCTTATATCAGTCTCCTAAGGCAAAAGAAATAAAAGCAAAAATAAGCAAGTGAGACATACACAAACTTGAAAACTTCTGCACAGCTAAGGACACTATCAATGAAATGAAAACATTGCCTATGTAATTGGAGAACATATATGCAAACAATGCAAGTGACCAGGGGTTAATAGATGTAGGTTAATAGATGTAACATGGATTTAAGTTACCCAACTCAATGTGAAAAAAAAAACCCAATCAAAAAAAGAGCAGAGTACCTTAGTTAATATTTTTCCAAAGAAAACATACAGATGAGTAATAGGCAAGTGATAAAAATGCACAACAATAATAATTATTGGTAATTGCAGTTCAAAACCACAATGAGGTATCATTTCACACTGGTCAAATGGCTATTATCAAAAAGTCTTCAAATAGAAAGTGTTGGAGATGATGTGGAGGAAACAAATCTCTTGTATACTTTGGTAGGAATATAAATTGGTACAACTTCTATGGAAAACAGTATTCAGATTTTTTAAAAAGTTAAAAGAGAACTACCATATGAAACAGTAATACTTCTCCTAGGAGAAATCTTGGGAAAAATATTAAATTGAGAAGAACTAATGTTCACAACAGCACTGTTTATAATATGCAAGACACGGAAGCAATCCAAGAGTCCACTGTTGAATATGGACTTAAGAATATGTGATGTTACTGTAAATATGCAATGGAATATTACTCAGCCATGAAAAAATATGACACATTGCAATTTCAGCATCATGAATGGGCTTAGTAAATATTGTGCTTAGTGAAGTAACTTAGACAAAGACAAAAGTAAATAATATAATTTATATGTGGAATCTAAAGAATAACAAATATCTGGGTACATCTATCCATAGATATCTATTGATAAATGACAGATCAATAGATATATGGATAGATACATAGATACATGATAGACAGATAGATAGATAGATAGATAGATAATAGATGACAGATAGATTGATAGATAGATTGATTGAGATGTGGTATAGAGATAGAGAGATTAGATAGACAAGACTGAAGCAGACTGAAAGATATGGAAAAAATTTATGTTTACCAAAGTGGAAGGGAAAGAGTAATTAATGGTAGGACATTGACAGATGGAAAGTAGTATACATTAAGGAGATAAGCAACAAGGATAATCTGTATAGATCAGGGAATTATACACAATAACATATAATAATTGTATGTTACAATTATTGTAATAAATTATAATGCAATATTATCTACAATGTGGTTGGAATCACTATGTCGTACATATGAAACAACACAATATAGTACATCTACCATACGTCAATTAAAAATAAAACATCTCATGTATAATTTAGTCCTTTATCCACTGATAGCATCTTCCTTTAATATTGTTTTATTTTCACTCTTTTCCTTTTATGAATACTGACTCAAATTATTTCTTTTACTTTTGTGAACATCATACCAGATTGATGTATCTACATTTATTGCAAATGATTTCGTATTTTCCTCTCTTTAATCCATATAGAATACTAGCATTTAAAAGCATAAACAAAGAAACAGTTGCAACTTTCTCGTGGTCTCTGCTTAGTATTTTGTTCAAAGTTTTGCGTATTTTTGCCATTTTATTCTTTTAGAAGAGCTCTTTTCTGCTCCTCTTGTAAGGTGTCTCGGTTTTGTTTTTTATCTCATTCAGGTTTTGTTTGTCTGGTAAAGTTTTTATTTTCACTTTATACCTAAGTAATAACTGTGCAAAGTAGAGTATTCTTAGGTGAGAGATTTCTTATTTCAGTATTTTGAAAATGTCATTTTATTTACGCTTGGCATATGTTTTCTGCTCAGAAAACTGCTGATAGCCTAATGAGGGTTCCTTTGTAGATTATCACAACTTTTTTTGGCTGCCTTTAAAATTTTACTCTGTCATTGACTTTCCAAGTTGCATATCACATATCTTGAAGGAGGTCTCTTTGTCTTAAAGTTATTGGTGTTTTCTTGGCTCACACACTTGTATATCAGTTCCTTATCCAGGTTTGCGAATTTATCAACTATTACTTCTTAAAATAAACCATCAGCTGCCTTCTAACTTTCTTCTCCATCCAGAATTTCACTCTAATGTGCACTTCTTGAAGAAGTCTGATGGCTATTGTAGAATTTCCTCACTTTTCAATATCTTGTATCTCTGCCATCTCCTTTCATTTCCAGTTTTGTATTGGTGAGTTTTCTAAACTCTCTTCCACAAAGACAGTCTTCTTCCAATGCTTTCTGTTGCATTCTTCATCTCATTTACTAAGTTCATCTGGTCCTCCAATAATGTTTGGTTATTTTATAGTTTCAATCTCTTAGGTAATGTATACCATATCATCATTTATTTTAATCCAGAGCTGAGTAAACTTCTTTCTGGGTTTTGTTTTTTGTATTGAGTTTCTGTATGATATGTCTCTGGATCCCCTATTAGTTATATGGCAATATTCCATGACTTTAAGTTTGCTGCAGTGTTGAAATTGTGTGTGTGTGTGTGCGCGTGTGTTTGTGCTTGTGCCTGTACATGTGTGTCTGCGTCTGTGTTGATGTCTGTGTGTGTGTATCTGTGTGCGTGTGTGCTATAATGTTACTGTGATTGGTCATGATTTTAGTAAATTTTTGCTCTGATGACGCTAAATAACAGCTAGGGAGTTGGAGTCTTTCCTTTTGTTATCTGGTAGTTTGCAATATTGCACAATTTTTGGTTTTACTTACCTGATCTACCTCTGATAATATTTCAAAATGGCACTTTCCAGTCGCTACTTTTTGGATAAAAGATGTGCTTTCATTGTAACTTCTTAGAATTCTATGGAGGTTAATGCCACTGTTGTCACTGGGACAGCAAACCCTTCCTTTTATTTGATATCCCTTGAGACTCAGTGTACATATTGAAGAAAGGTGTAAACGCAGGTGGGTAGTTGGATTCAGGCAAGTGCCTTTGCCATGTACAGTGTTGCAAGGTACCTTGTCTCCACCACTTTGAATGGGGAGTAGGGACAGTGTCATGAATGTCTGAGTGTCTGAAGGATGGAATTTCTGTCTCCATTGTGGCTCCCTCCTAGTTACCTGTGACCATGTGTACTGGTGAACTTGGAGGCTAAAGCTGTGTGAACCACTGAGACCCTGTATCTACTGGGTACTCTGAACCTGTGGGCTCAGATACCCTAGTCAGTGGGCTTTGGACGCAGGCAACAAACTTGCTCTTCCCTCAGTTCAGGCACCTTTATGTGTTTTAGCCCACCAAACTTCAGCTGTACACATGCTTTCTGGAGTATTGTTTTGTGTTGTAGTTATCGTTGTTGAGATGTGATCGTCACTGACTGTTGATTTAAGGGGAGAGATAGAAATAATTTTAACATATCACTTTTTCAAAAGTATATGATTTTTCATTTAAAAGCTTAAATTCTACTATGGAAATTTTAAGAACAGTAAAGAAAGTGAACAAATCACCTCCCTTAATATCAGAGTTCTACACAATATTTTGTTTTTCCTGGGTTCTTTTCTTCAATGCTTTTCCCACATACATGCACATTTTACTATAATATATGACTATAATCTCTTTAAAGTCATTTAATATATTAAAATATATTTCTGTGCTGTAAATACAGCCCTGTTGCTTCTCTAATTTATAACTAGTAGCTTGCACATTTCTGTCTTCTCCATCCTTCTCCCTTGTCCCCACATGATACCACTACTTGGTACACTACACATATATATATGTGATTCTGTTTCTATTTTTTATGATTATTTCTCTTATATCTTTAGTTTCCTCATGTAAATGATAACGTAGAGTGTTTTTCTCCGTATGACTTATTTTCCTATGTGTAACACTGTCTGGGTCCAGTCACATTGCTCCGAAAGGCAGAAATTTATTTTTTGATATGACAATGACTAAGTATTTATTATGTTATCTATATTTCACATCTACTTCAGCCAATCATCCGTTGAATGGCATTTGAGTTGTGCATCTATCCTTGGCTATTATAAATGATGTTGTTAAGAACATTGAGGGTAATATATCCTTTAAATTTAATGTTTTCATTTTTTTCAGATTTGTACCAAAACTTGAATTGTTGCAAGAAATAATGTTTCTATTACAAATTTTCTGGGCACTCTCCATACATTTTTTAAAGTGGATGCATCAATTTTTATTTCCACCAAAATTGTACCTGGGTTCCCTCTTATAGAATTTCTTATTAATATTTGTCATTTGAAGAATTTTTTTAATAACAATTTTGGTTGCTGTGAGATTATATTTCATCCTGGTTTTGATTTACAATTTCCTAATGAATAACAACATTACGTTTCTATTTCTGTGCATGAAAATCATCCACATGTCTGTTTTTGAAAACTTTCCATGAAGATCCTTAAACTGTTTTTAACTTGTGGTCTTTGTTTTTAAATATTGAGTCTGATATGCTACATATATATAATGGATAGTAACAAAATGTTGGTTTAATTGTCTAAAATTCTTCATTCTATTCTGTGTGCTGTCATAAGTCTTGCTGAAGCTTTCATTTGCTCTGCAAAAGGTTTTGCACTTCACACTTATACAAGAAGTGGAATCTGAATATCACATGGTACATCTATTGCTTCCTCAGTAAACTAAAAATTGTTATTGTTAGTTTTCCTTTTTTTCTACTTAGGAGATAGATCAAAAATAAATATTGCCTTGATTTATCTCAAAGTCAGTTCTGCTCCTTTTCTTGGTCAGAAATTGTATAGTTTCAGGCTTTCCATTTAGGAAATTAATCCATTTTTATCTTATTTTATATATTATGGAAGGAAGTGCTCTTACACCTTCATTTTACATGTACTGTCCAGTTTTCCCAGAACTACTTGTTGAAGAGACTGCCTTTTTTCCATTGTATACTCTTGCCTCCTTCATTGTAGACTAATTGACCATATGTGTGTGGGTTTAATTTAGGACTCTTTATTTTGTTCCATTGATGTATTTTTTTTAGTGCAATATTTTGATGTTTTCATTACTGTAGCCTTGTAGTATGTTCTAAAGTCAGGGAGGATAATACCCACAACTTTGTTCATTTTTCAAGGATAATTCTAGAAAATTTGTGCATTTCATATTTTTGTATAAATTTTAGTATTTTTCTCCTTGTTTTGTGAAGAAACTTATGGATTCTGTGAGAATAGAAATTTACTAAAAATAGAAACCTGGGAAAAACAGTAAAGTGTGGAGGATAAATCATACAATGTTAAACAGCAAATAGATTGCTGTATAAATCAAAGAAAAAATATAAAAAGAAATATGACTACAAAAACAAAGTCCATGGGGTATAGCCAAAGGAATATTAATAGGGATGCTTATAGCAAAATAATCCCACTTATACAAAAAAGAAACATCTCTCTTATATAACATAATCTTACAAACAAAAGATGTAGCAAAATAATAAACAAACTTGTTATTAGAAGGAAAGACATCTGAAAGGTCAGAAAATAAATTAATAAAATAAATATTAAAAATAGAAACATCTAATCAAACTAAATAACGCCTTTTAAAAGAAAAATATAATTGATAAACTTTAACTAGACTCATGAGCAAAATAGAGAGTACAAATTAATAAGCTCCAAAATAAATGAGAAGTTTCAGCTTATATCAAAGTAACACAAAACATCATAAGAAGACACAACAAATTATATGCCAATAAAAATGGATAACCTAGAAGAAATGGACAATGTCTTAGAAAAACTTAATCTCCAGGATGGAATGAGAAATAGAAAATATGAACAGATTATCACTAATGAAATTGAATGAGTAATTAAATAAAATCTCCCATGAAACAAAATTCCAGCCCTAGTCAGCGTCACAGGTGACTCCTGCCAAACATTTAGAGAAGAGCAATCAAAAATACATCTCAGAGAGTTCCAAAATTTTGAAGAGGAAGGAAGGACTCCTACCCCACCAATCTGTATCACACTATTAATAAAACTGGAACAAATACCACATAAAATTTCTGGTTAAATACTACTGATAATCATAGATGAAAAATCATCACTAAAATGTTAGCAAAGCAAACAATACATTAAAAGGTTTATACATTATGATTAAGTCCATTTCCTTCCAGGCATTCAAAAGTAATTCATTACCCAGAAATTAATTAATATGATACACCACACTAACAATTTGAAGAATAAAAATTATATGGTCGCCTAGAAAGAGTCATAAAATATTGTGACATATTCAGTATCTATTTAAGATTATATTTCTCCTCAAAGTGGGCATAAGGAAACATACTTCAACACAGTTAAGGTCATATATGATAAGAACTCATCTAACATGACACCCACTTATTAAAAGCTGAAAGCATCTCCTTTAAGAGTAGGAGGAAGAGAAGAATTCTCACTCTTATCACTTTTATTAAGTATCGTATTGGAAATTCTAGCCATAGCTATCCAAAATAAAAGTAAATAAAATATAGCTATTTCAGAAAAGGAGTAAAAGTATCTGTTTGCAGATGAAATACTTTAAACAGAAATCCTATAGAAGATGCCACAATACTACGAGGCTTATCAATGCATTTGGTAAAATTTCAGAATGTAAAATTAACATACAGAAATCTTGCATTTCTACACACTAACAACAAGCTAACAGATAGAGAAAGTAAGGGAACTGTATCATTTACAGTTACATTACAAAAAATATCAAGGAATGTATCCATCCAAGGAGGTAAAGGATCTATACTCAGAAACCTATAAAATATTTATAACACAAATTGAACTTAATGCAAACAGATGAAAGGATATACTCTGTTAATAGATTAGGAAAAAAATATTGTTTAAATGACAGTACTAGACAAGAAATTACACAAATTAAATTAAGAGCCTTTTAAAATACCAAGGGCATTTTCAGACACTTAAAATAAATAATTCTTAAATTTACATGTAAACACAAAAGAGTTGAAATCACAAGAAAAAGAAAAGGAAAGAAAACAACCAAACTAAAAACACAAACAACTTTGACATAGTACAAAGAGGATGTATAACGGTCCCTATTTTTAATCTATAATAGAAAGCAATAGTACTAAAAAGAATATGGTAGTGGCACGAAAGAAACAGAATAATGGAACACAACACAATGCCTAAAAATGAAATCAGAGAGTTATGGTCATTTAGACCATTATAAAAATGAATATTCAGTGGGGGGAAAGTAACAAACAGGCACATGAAATCAGTAAATATAACTAACCATCTGAAAAATGCAAGTCCATAACACAATGAGATTTTATGTCAGTCCTGTCAGAATGACTATTATCAAAAAGATAAAAATATAAGTTTTGGTGAGGATGTAAGAAAAAGCACCCTGATTCACTACTTGAGTGAATGTAAATTTGTGCTGCCACTGTGGAAATCAGTATGGAGTTTTATCTAAAAATTAAAAATGAAATATGATCTAACATTTCCATATCTGGATACTTATTGCAAGAAAATAAAAACACTAATCAGGAAAGAAAAATTCAAACCTGTATTCACTGTGGCATTATTTACAATACCCAGGATATAGAAGAAAATTAATTGCTCATCAATAGATGATGGGTAAAGAAGATGTGTGCTTATAGTATATATATCAACCCATCTATTAACTAGAGATTTATATATATGTATATATATATAATATAAACACACTAAATATATATATAAATATATCTATATAATTCAGTGGGTTATTACTTAGCTCTAAAAAGAATAAGTTCTTGTCATTTGCAACAAATGGGTAGACTAAGAGGGTAATACGCTAAGTGAAATAAGTCAGACAGAGAATGACAAATGCTGAATGGTTTTACACATATTTGGAATTTAAAACAAATGAAAATAACAAAACATAAATGGAGATATAGATATAGAAAGAAACAGGTTGCTCACAAGAAGGAGGGAATTGTGGTGAAGAAAAAGAAATAGTTGAGGATAATTAAGAGAGAATATTTTCCAGTTGAAAATTAAATGAGTCAGGGACAAGAAATATACAGTATGGGGAATAGTCAATAACTATGAAATATTTTAAATAGCAAAATATAATAAATAGATTTAATATTGTGATCAGTTTTAAATGTATTAAAAAAAGCAAACAGTATGTTATGTAAGAGAAACAAACAGTTTTATACATTAAAAACAAACAAACATACTTATAGAAAAAAATTAGATTTGCAGTTAACAGAGGCAGGAGACAGACTTGTAGTATTTAGTGGGAAGAATTCAGTGGGCAGAAATCAGAGACTAGTGTTCAAAGCCACAGCCAAATTTTGTACTTTTGCCAATAGTCTAGTTTTCCCAGGTAGAAGTCTACAGATGGACAAACAAACAATATTCTTCTTTAGGGTTTCTAATTTTGAAAGTAAACTGTAGCTTTTGACTTATCAGTGTAGAACCATGTTATGATGATCACAGTAAGACCCACTGTCTGATAAGAGAGCTGGAAACTAGCTGGTGAAACAGCCCATCTGAACCCCAGACTGCTAATGTAAGCAACAACATAGCCATCATCAGAGTTAAGCTGACAAATTTAAAGCTTGATGTTTCTGTTGTAGGAACAACCACTGCTGTCCAGACACAGATCTCCTGCTGCAAATGGGCTCTTTTCTTCTCTTGGTAAAGTCATATTTATATGATGATGCTAGAGTTTACCCTGGCCCATTTGCCCATTCTCCGGATTATCAAAAGCTTTCATCACAACTGGTGACACATTTTCAGGACTCAATGTTTCCATTCTAGTCTTATCGGCTGACACTGGCTGCATGATTGTGAGCAGAAGCCTTAGGCTCCCTGACCTAGCCTACAATTTTTCCAGCATTTCAGGGCATATCACATTCTGAAAATGCTTCACCTTTTATTTTAAATTAATGGGAAATAGTCAAAGTCTTCCATGAATATTTTATATTTCTTAATATCTGCAGAAATTTGGTATTCTTGTAGTTGGACAAATTTTTAATTCTACCACCCTCACCACTTTGTAGTCCACACAGTTTGGTTTGCAATTTGGTTACTGAATACGACCACCGCAACCAAAGGGTTAGTACCTCTTTGATACTTACTGTGTGAAGGTTAGAAGGGGCACTAGTTTTGTGGGGTATTTAAACCTATATAAAATTATTGCAATATCACTCTCTCTTCTGGATAAACCTCTGATTCTAAGAAGTAAATTAAATAGAAGGCAGTATAGTTATTGGCATGGGGAAGAGAATCAGCTATTTTGGGGTGGGTGGGTGATAAAGAGACAGGAAAAAATCCAGCAAATGATAATGGAAAGCTTTAGGACTCTGGAGGCATGAATTAAGAAGAAAATAATACTTTGTCTCCAGTACCTACCTCCAATTACTGTCTTGATTGACAAGGCCTTGGACTATGAAAATAGCTAGTTTGTGGTGAAGAGTAAAGACCATAATGAAATACTTTGAAAACCATGAGAGTTTTATTGTTTCAGGAAAGTAGATTTTGCTTAAAGTCAACATGTATTTTTCATTCACTAAATACTAAAATGCATCCTGTGGCATGTGATGTGCTTACTGTGCTGGTATTCAAGTAAGACAAGGAAAGGGGGATAGACAGAAAATATCTGGTGGAGGTGATTTCTGTGCTGAGACTGGGGATGTCTAAATAGGTAAAAGGAGGATATCCTAAGTCCAAGGCTGAGCTGGAGCAAAAGATGTGAGGTTGGATTTAATACGGTTGACAAGCATTTGCCTGGGTGTATCTCCAGAAGCATAGAAACATAAAGATATGCCAAGGTTGTCAGATGCCAGATCTAAAAATAAATTACTAAACTATGTTGAACTTGTGGGCTTAGATTTGGAAAGGCATTAAGTGCAACCCTGAGGATGTAAGCTTGTCTTTGGCTGGAACATAATTGTAACATAAAATATTCACATGAAAATATAGTGTAGAGTCTTGAGGGGAGGAAAAGAAAGCTCCAATTGGAATGCATTCAAAACAGCACAAAGAAGACCATAGATAAAATTACTTCTTAAATTCTACCACATGCTGAATGTGCCATCTGAGACTACATCATGTGACCTGTATCATACCAGGGATGACAATTTAGAGACCATGATCCCTGGGCCTGTTCTAGTATTTATTTCCCATTCCAACCTATCATAACTTACACATTTAATACTTTCCAGGTTGAACCAGAAACCACTAAGTTATTTTCCCTCTCTCCATATTTTAGTCTTTTTCCAAATTCTTCCATTTTGTCTTATTCCTTATAGAAATAATTTAAATTTACACCCATATTGTTCCATCAAATGATCATATCAATCAAATATCTCTTTTCTTTTTTGAATGGTAGCTTAGTCTCCCATTTAACACTTTACTGTGTTTTAAAAAAATATAAGGAAAATGCAGGTACACATTTATGTTTATTGTTCAAATAAGAAAATTGTAGATATTTGTCAACATTTGCCAACATCAATTTCAATCTTTGTTATCCTGCATAATCTGGTAGTCCTCTGGTAGATAATTTGTAATTAGGCTGACGTTCATAAACTGAAGATGGCTGATGAGTTGGCCTTGAAAGAGAGGTAGCTGATGTATCAGCTATCACTGGCACTGGGAACCGTGGGTTGCTTCATGGTTGAAGTTTAGAAAAACGACCATCATTGGCAGATATTTTGTGATATCTATTTGGAAAAGTAGAAGGCTCAACCATCAGTCCAAATTAATTGCTCTGTATGGGAGACAAGATGCTGTACTGAGAAGTAGAAGTTGTAGTTGTAATGAAGTTCACAACACAGCCATTTGCTTGAGTGTAGCTGCTTTCAGATTGCCCGTGAAAAGTGGTCCACTGATTTAAAATAGCACGTTGATCCACTGCAGGTTTTCTGGTGGTCTAACTGACTTTGATGATGGAGGAAAAAAATCACCTCTGATCATGGTATTTGTATCACAAATTTTGTGGCTAGTAGAGGGCTTTCTTATTAGAGGCATGTTTAAATTTGCAGAAGGTAAAAATGCACTTTCTCCACTAGTGTCAGCACAAAATAACAATTATTTTTAACCACATTTCCTCCTCCTTTAAATTGCTTCTTGTTAAAATCTTTAGCCAATAAAGATACCAAAGAGGCATTTTAATCCCAACTCTTCTATTTATTCTCTCTAAAAGCAGGGGAAAGCCTCGTTTAAAATTTGGATTATGGTAGGTCTGCAGCTACAACAAAATGAGAAAGATTTTAGTAATATTTAAATCAAAATACAAGACTAAAATAAGCCTAACCTATAAAACCTCAGATTTCACGTTTACAATGCAAAGATAATATCATCAAAATATGAATATAGCTGATGATATTTTGAAGTTCCTTATTTGGAAAATACACATTTAAATAGTATAGTCATCAAATTTAAGAAGTTAGCATTTGCAGTAACGGTGAGTGCCACTTTTGAAAAGCAGCTTTAATACCTTTATTTAGGTTTCAGATAAGATTTATATTTGCTAGCAAAGTTTCTCATAATCTTGAATACTTAAGGCACTGTCTTCATTTTTAGAAAAAATAAAGAATTTTAGCCTTAGTAGTTTTATACAATTTTCAAAATCTAGCTTTACATTTATATTACCATAGATTAAATTAGAAAATAAAATTTTATATATAAGTTACCAAGTCATAGCTAAAATTTCTGAATTCCTTGCTTAAAACATAGACTTCTTTTTCTTCTGCCAGAAAGTCAGCTAGACAATCAGATCACTGAAAATTCTGCCGCACTTTACTAAACCCATAAAGGTTAAGCTGTCTAACTAAACTTTTCATACTCCCAGTTTCAAATATTGTGAAATGGGCCTTTCTTTACAAAACTTTCTTATTAAAGACATCTTCATCAATCACTATGGAAGTTCAGTTATCATCACACCAGAGGGATATAAATTGTCCACTCCCAGCCATTTTCCACAGTTTTCTTGGAAATGTCAGAGAACGAAAATAATTATCTTCATCTGTTTCAAAGACACAATATGTGTAACATGGTTTTTTTTTTAATCAAGGATTCTTCAGACTAAGTCTGAAAATCATTTTCTTCAATCATACACCTAAGTCCAAGTCCCCAGAGAATGTTTGATCACACAATAGAGATCTACTGGAGTTTCCTGAACCAGTTCATCCATCTGAAGGAGACAAATCTTGAATTTCTGAAGAAATATGTGCCATCTCAAATAACTTTTTCTACAGCTACTTTTCAAATTTGCATGATTTTGAGCACTGCAGCTTCCAATGCTGCTTAGGCAAGCCTGCACAGTTAAACTGCTAGGCCATTAAAATGGTTCTTAACCTGAGTAGCTGTGACATCACAAAACGACTGGTCTCCTAGCAACCCAAGTGTAAAATTCAGCCAGTGTTTCCTTCTCATACATCCAGTTAAAATGAAACATATAGGATGAATATTTTTATAGTGTGATATGCAAATATTTTCCCCTTAAAATCTTTTTAAATAATTTAATTTTGGGGTTTTGAAATGAAACCAATCTACTTCCTTTTGTACAAAAATTTATACCAGATTTGTGAACAGAGTATAAATAATGCACAAAATAAAAACAAAATGTTGAAGTTTTGGAAACAAAGTGAAATTTGTGTAAAACATTACAGAAAAGGTACAACAATTTCATGATCATTTGTAATTAAATTGAAACATAATTTGATTTGGAAACAGAAGTAGTTATTTATCTGTGTACTTTATATTAAGTAGCTCTATATTTAAAATATGAGCAGAATAAATATCAGTTTATTTGGTATGTTTGTAAATAAATGGTAAATATTTATGAATTAAAATTAGATTAAAATTATCAATCAAATTTAAGAAATTCCAAAGGAGGGAATTTTTGTTTTAAATTGTAATTCAGTGCTATAAGTAAAACAAATGTAATTTAATATACTACTTTAAAATTACAAAAGAGAAACTTTTATTGTACATTTACAAATGTTTATTTTTGCCATTCTTTCAGTCAGAGGTTTTTCAGTCCCAAGAAGGAATAAATTTTCTTGTCATCTATATAATCCATACTCTTGTGGTTTCTGTTAAGTGTTCCAAAATGATGTTGATAAATACACTTATACACAAAATCCTAGATTCAATAAGCATTGACTTCATTAAGGGTCAAATAAACAATCAAACAAAAAGCAAATAATATATTTATATGTGGGTTGATATGGAAAAGATCAGGTAATGCATTTTAGGAAGCAATATGTTTCCCAGTCCTGAAACAGTTGGCATTGTTCGTATAATACGGCATTTTAAGGCAAGTGCTTTGTGCACTAATTGTAAATAATAGCTATGTTCTGTATCAGTAAACTGTAGTAAATCCAGTTCTACCAAAATTTATATTATTTATTTAGAAATAAATTCCATTAAACATAAGCCAATTTCAAAATGAGTGATAAAAATTTTAAATAAATAAATGTACACTCAAGCTACAATGTAAATTTTTCCTTCAGTATGTGTATATTCCATTCTAAATAAGTATTAGCAACCTGAATTCATAGCTTATTATAAGTATTATAAAATATAGTTAAGTTTGATTAAGTCCTGATTCATAAATATTATACAACATATGCAAATCAATAAATGTGATACCATCCCTTAAAAACAGAGAATGCAAAAGTAATAATCTCCAAAATGTAGGAAAATTATTGACAGAACTGATCTTAACTTTTGTATACAAAAAATTGTTAATAAATTCGCTCTAGATAGAATATATCTAAAGATAATAAAAGCCATATATGAAAAACCCATGACTAACATCAAGTTCAATGTTAAAATACAGGAAGTTTTTCCTCTGGTCCAGTAATACGAAAAACTAGCTCGTTTTCACAAGTCCTAAATTACACTACTAGAAGTCCTAGCCAGAACAACTAGTCAGGAAAAAATATAAAAGACTTCCAACTTGTAAACAAGCACTAAAATTTATACAGATGACATAATTATACGTTGATGGAAAACTCCATATTCTACTCCAGTGACTGCTGGAAATAGTCAACAAACTTAGTAAACTTGCAGGATACAAAATTAATATACAAATATCTCTTGCATTTTTATATACTAACAACACATTATCAAAAATAGAAATTAGGAAAACAATTGTGTGTAGATTTATACCAAAAAGTTTAAAATAGGAATAAATTTGATAAGTGAAATAAAATATCTAAACATAGATCTATAAATTAAAGGTGCAAGAAATATAAGTAAACAAAATAAATAAAAGACATTCTGTGCTCATAGATTGTGTGCAATGTGAGGAAATACTGTATTCCATCTTTCACATGTTCAATCTCCCCAGCACTACTTTTTGAGGAAAATGTTTTTTCTTAATTTTATATTCTTGTTTCCTTTTTCATGGGTTAATTGATTATAGGTGTGAGGGATTATATCTGGTTACTCTATTCTCTTCTATTGATTGGTGTCTTGTTTTGAGCCAGTATCATGTTTTTTAATTACTAAAATTTTGTAGGACTGTTTAACATCAGAGTACTTTACAGTATCAGAATTAATTCTCTTTTTCAAGATTATGTTAGCAACTCATGATCTTTGTTGTTACATACAAATTTTGAAATTATTTGTTCTATTTAATGGAAAAATCTCATGGGTATTTTGACATGAATCACACTAAATGTAGATTGCTTTCGGTAGTATGTTTGTCTCAACCACATTGTTTCACATCATTAACATAAGAGATCTTTTAATTTCTTTGGGTCAGATTTAATTTCCTTCATCTATGTTTTCTTTTCTTTCACGTATAACTTTTCATCTTATTTGTTAACTTGATTTCTAGGTATTCTATACATATATATAATTATTTACATTATATTTGTAAACACATTTCCTACACAAATACAACAGGCAGAAGGCAGTGGTAAGATATTCAAAATCCTGAATGAAAGAAACTGTAATCTAAGATAATTTATCAAGCAAGGCTATCCTTTAGAATAGAAGGAGAGATAAATAACTTCCATAAAAGCAAATACTGAAAGAATTTAACAACTGAAAAAGAAATACTGAAAGATCTACTCTAAAGAAAAGAAGCAGAATGCTATAGAAAGGAGAAAGGCATAATTAGAAATGCAATAGCTGCAATGACATACAATAGAATATACATGATATTGTAAAACAGTACATCAAAATATTTAAGTGTCAGAGAGTGAAACAAGACAATACAGATTATTTCCTTCTTGTTTCTGTTCTCTGTAGGAGGGGTTAGAATTTGTATTCTTATCAGTGAAAATAAACAGATATAGTAACGGTTAAATATACATACAAAACAGGGTAACCATATGTCAAAAGCTTACAATGAAGTCACAAAGCCAAAAAGAAACCAAGATAATAAAAGAAAGCTTATCAAGCCACAAAAAGAAAATGCAATGAACAAAAAGGGGATACAAAATAAACTGGGAAATGAAGTTCAAAATGGAAATAAACACCAGTCAATCAATAATCATCACAATTGTTAATAGACTAACAGCTGCAATCAAAAGATATATATTGTCAGATGGGATAATATAACAAGACCATACATTATGAAGCATACAAGAGACCCACTTTAGTAAGAAGAACACACATCAATTGAAAGTCAGAAGACGGAAAAATATTTTCCATACAAATGGACATTACAAAAAAGCAGGACTAGCAGTACTGACGTCACACAAAAGAGACATTAGAACAAAGGCCATAGAGAAAGATAAACAAGGACATGATATAATGATTAAAGGAGAAATATAAAATGAGGGTATTATACTCATTAAGATATATGCACTCAAAATAGGAGCACCTAAATACATAAAGCAAATACTAATAGATAAAAAGGAAGAAATCGGTGGGAACACAATCACAGTAGGAGAGTATTATTCCCCATTACCATCACTAGACTGGTCTTTCAGACAGGAAATTAATAAGGGAATCAAGATACTAAAAACACAATGCAAAGTTTATATAATACAGATAAAGCAGGCTTAAGAGGGAAGTTCATAGTGAGAAGGCCCTCCTCAAAGTAGAAGAGAAATTTCAAGTAAATAATCTAACGTTCTATGTACACTAATCATGAAAAGAGGAGCAAAAAAACCCAAAAGTCAGCAGAAAGAGGGAAATAATAAAGATCAAAGAAGAAATAATTGAAATAGAGTTTAAAAAATAGAAAAAATCAAACTCTTTTTTGAAATAGTAAACAAAATTGACAAAACTCTGGACAGACTCATCAACAAGAATAAAGAGAGAACACAAATAACATAAGAAATGCCAATGCAGAAACTTCAAAGAGTACAACAAATTTGCAAAATATCATAAGGAAATACCATGAGCAACTGCATGGGAACAAACTGTATAACCAGGAAGAAATGCAGACGTTTCTGGAAACATTCAGCGAACCATTTTTGCATTAAGAAAATATTAACCATTTGAACAGACAGATCACCAGAAATGGAATAGAATTATAAATAAAATAAAAAATCTCTGCAAACAAAATTCAGACCCAAATACATTCACTGGGGAATTTGAGAAAATATACAAAGAAAAATCCATACCACTTCTCAGGCTTTTCCAAAAGTTTGATATTAACAAACCGAATCCAACAGCATGTAAAAAAAGATTATATACCATGGTCAAGTTAGGTGCATACCAGGAACACAAGGATGGTTGAACATATGCAAATCAATCAATCCATTGTGATACATCATATAAACAAAAGAAAGGACAAAATACCACATGATCATTTCAGTAGATAAAGAAAAAGCGTTTGATAATATTTAACACCTATTTGCAATAAAAGTTCTTATCACAGTGGGCATAGAGGGACCAAATCTCAACATAATGAAAGCTATTTATGACAAATATATAGCCAGCAAAATACTCAATGGTGAAAAACTAAAACGCTTCCCACAAAAACCTTAGACAACAAGGTTGCCAATTCTCACAATTTCAATTCAATATAGTCTTGGAAGTCCTAGCCACAATGATCAGGCAAGAAAAAGATATAAAAGTATTCAGACTGGAAAAGAAGAGGTAAAATTGCCACGATATGCAGACATGACACTATATAGAGAAAACTGTAAAAGTTTCACAAAAAATTACTTAGGGTAAAAAAGGAACTGGGCAACGTACCCAGAGTAATGTACAAAAACAAATTGCATTTCTTTACACTACCACTGAATCAACAGGAAAACAAAGTATAGAAGCAACCACTTTTATACCTGCATCCAAAACTATTAAAGGCTTAAGAATAAATCTGACCAAGGAGGTGAATAACTTATATATGGACAACTAGAAAACATAGAGGATATCAAAAAAGATTTCAAGAATTGAAAAGATACCCAATGGACATGAAATGGAAGAAACAATATTGTAAAAATGGCCATACTGCCCAAGGCAATCTACAGACTTAATGTGATTTCCAATCAAATTATGCAAAAAAAATTTTTAAGGACTGAAACAAATGATCCTAAGATTAACACAGACTCATAAAAGATTCATAATTTCCAAAGCACTATTAAAGAAAAAGAAAGAGGATAGAGGAATAAACCACCAGGTCTCCTTACACTGTTGCAGAGCTACAGTAATCAAAATGACAAGATATTGGTACAGAAACAGGTATTTGGACCAATGGAAAAGAATAGAAGGCCTAGTAATAAATCTAAAGGCCTATGTTCAATTAATCTTTGACAGAGTAGCCAAGAATATGACATAGAAAAGACAATCTCTTCTCCAACTGGTGTTGGGAAAACTGGATAGCAGCATCAGAGCAATGGAGTTAGAACACTCCTTCACTCCATACACAAGAATAAAATCAAAATGGCTTGAAGGCTTAAATGTAAGGCAAGACACAGAAAATCTCCTAGAAGGAAACATAGGCAAAATACTCTGAGATAAATCTCAGCAATGATGTCCTAGAACAGCCTACCCAGGTAATGGATGTAAGAGCAAAATTAATTAATGGGACCTAATTAAACATAAGCTTTTGCACAGCAAAGGGAACCATAAACAAAGCAAAATGAAAACCTACAGGATTAAAGAAAATTTTTAGAAATGATGCAACTGACAAAGTCTTAATTTCCAAAATATAAGACTTCATACAACCTAATAATAATAAAAAAAACCCAAGAAACCCAATCTGAAAATGGGCAGAAGCCCTAAACAAGCAATTCTCCATTAGAGACATACAAATGCCACATAGAAATATGAAAACAAAAATGCTCACTATCATTATCACAGAAGGGCAATTCAAAGTTATAATGAAGTATCACCTCACAATAGTCACAATGGCCATCATTAAAAAATCCACAAGCAATAAATGCTGGGGAAGCTGTGGAGAAAGAGAACCCTCCTACACTGATGGAAGGAATGCAGTTTGGTGCAGTCATTGTGGAAACCAGGATGGGGATTCCTCAAAAGAATAAAAATAGACATAACATACGATCTAACAATCCCACTTCCGGGTATGTATCAAAGTGATCTCTTATTCAAAAAGACACCTGCACCCCAATGTTCTTAGCAGTGCTATATACAACAGCCACGACATGGAAGCAACCTAATTGTCCAACAACAGATGACAGTATTCAGAAGTTAATCCATATTTACACAATGGAAAAATATTCTGCAATAAAAAATGATAAAACAATGACATTTGCAGCAAAATGAATGTCCCCAATAAGTGTCATTCTAATTGAAGTAAGCCAGAAAGAGAAAGAAAAATAATTCATGACATAAAACATGTGGATCCTTAAAAAAAAATTGGATGAGAACACAATGATTTCATCTACAAAACTGAAGCACACTTGCAGATCTACTAAACAATTTTATGATTACTGTGGAAAGGGGCTGTGAGAGGATATATTTGGGAGCTGTAGATTTATAAATGTTATCCACTATATATAAAAATAGATTTTTTCAAAATTTCTTTTGTATGACACAGGGCATTAAGTTAAATATCTTGAAGAATCATTTAATAGGCCCACAAATGTATGCATGTATGGGAACACAGTGCTATACATCACAGATAGACACATTGTAAATGGCAGTACTTCAATGATAAATAAATGAATAAATATGTAAATATATTAATAACTAACTAACTAAATAAATAAATAAATAATTAAATAATATCTAAATAAAAACTATTTAGTAGTAAATGAAATACAAATATTCACACTACTTAAATTTTCACTTCAAGAATCTAGGAGAAAATAGAAAGAATAAAGAAGAAAATTGAATGAATGTGAGTAAGGAAATTAACAAGAGAAACATTTGAAAAGATAAAAGAAAACCTAAGTCTGGTTCTTTTAAACATAAAGCGGACAAATTTTAGGTTGGCTAAGGAAGTAAAGACTCAAATAAAATTATAAATAAAAGAGAAGATTTTACCACTGATGTTGTAGAGATGCAAAGCTTCATTAGAAATTACCACAAGCCAACGATTTCAATGACTTAGAACAAAAGACAAATATCCAGCAACATATGTCTTCCAATACTGAATCAAGAAGCAATAAGAAATTTAAATAGAGCAAAACTGTGTATGAGTAAATCAATAATCCAAACTTCCCAAACCCGAAAAATTTACAAGACGATTTTACTGGTGAATTCTGTCATACATTTCAAGACAATTTTTCACCATTTCTTCCCCAAATCTTCCGAGAATTTGAAGGGGGTGAAAGATTACAAACATGTTTTATGATGCCAGCTTTATTTGCATAACAATGGTAGAAAGGACATTATATGCAAAATATAGAATATTATCTCTGATGAACATATGTGCCAAAATTCTCAAAAATCACAGGCAAAATGAATTCAACAACACATTTAATGTATCATAAACATACATGACAAAAGGGATTTATCCCTGGGTTTAAAGATTCTTCAAAATATTCAAATCAATAAAGGTGACATGCCAAACTAATAGAATGAGAAATAAAACTCATATAATCATCTCAATAAGTGAGGAAAGGGCATTGTATATAATGCAACATACTTTAAAGATACTCCCAACAAATTAAATTTACCCTGTCAGTGACACGATATCATATACACCCAAACACTGTGTGGAGAGAAGCGAAGTAGTTCTCTGTTTATTGATTCTTAGAAGAAGGGTTTATATAGGACATGCACAATACCTCACATATCATCCAAGTTATAACAATGTTAATAATCTTAAGCTGTATATGTACCCATGCTCCTGCAGTAAACACAGGATGTTAAATGATCAAGGATTGTTTAAAAGTTTATCACGGAACTTCATTAAGTAGGCCATCTCTGATCCAGCTGGCTGTGCCTGTCTTAGGCTGTCCTCCATTGAGGATCTTACCCAGCATAATCTATCCAGCCATCCATTCTTGATACATAGAGTAGGCCATATATTACCCAGCCTGGATATGTGACATTCCTCACAGATTGTTTATCAGTTCAGCCCATGGGCTTATTCACTAGAGCCTTCAGACAGGGGCCTACAAACCCAACATCCCTTGACAGAAAAATGGATGAAGAAAATTTCATGTATATATGCAATGGAATCAATACTTTGCATTCCTATCAACAGTGTCCATGTTGTACTTTCTCTCCGCAATCTCACCCACATCTATTTCTTTTTTTTTTTAATGAGAGCCTTCTGACAAGTGTGAGGTCTTGCTTCATTTTTGGTTTATGACTTTCCTAATAATTTATAACTCTGAACATATTTTCATGTGTCATTTAGCCAAATATGTTTTCTACAGAAAATTGATTCAGATCTATCTATTCTGTTCCTATGGACTTTTTTTTAGTTGCATTGTTGGGTCTTTTTTGTTATTGTTGTGGGGTCAGTGTTTGCCATATATTTTGGATATTAACACTAGATTGGAAAAAATCTTGAAAATATATTCTCCCATTCTGTTTGTTGACTTTTCATTTTATTGATCATTTCTTCTGCAGTGCAAATCTGTTTAGAGTGATACAATCATATTTTATTAGATTAGCTTCTGCTTCCCTTGCCATGGAGACATATGTAGAATCATATTAAGTCCAATGTCAGAGTGTATTTCTTATATTTTACTCTAGGATTCTTTGCTTTCAGGATTTATGTTTTATATGCCCAGGTGTGGGATTGCTGTGCCATATGATAGGTCTATTTTTATTATTTAAAGGAACTTCCATACAGTTTCCAAAGTGCTTGCACCAATTTTCATTCCCACCAACAGCATTGGAGAGTCCCTATTTCTCCACAACCACCCCAGTCTGTATTATTTGTAGACATTTGGATGACATCCCTTCTCAATATTGGGAGGTAAAACATTATTTTATTTTTGTGTTGCCTTTGTATTATGATTAGCAATGTGAGCATGTTTTTCTTTTCCTGTTTGTCATCTGTGTGTCTTCTTTAGAGAATTGTCTTCTCATTTTCTGGCTGAGTTGTTTGTAGATATTTGAAATGGAGTTGTATGAAAGATGTGTGTATTTTTGAAATTAGCCTCTTGTTGATTGTATTGTTTCCTAAAGTTTTCTCCCATTTGGAAATTCATCTTTTCATTTTGTTTACTTTGCTGCATAGAAGCATTCAAATTTATTTAGGACCTTTTTGTTTATTTTGTTTTTATTGTTTTCAGCTTGGGAGAGTGACATAAGAAACTTTTCCTACAATTTATGCTTGTTTTCTCTATGTTAGTTTCCAGGAGTTTTATTGTGTCATGTTTTAGATTCAGATATTTAAATCATTTTGTGTTTATTTTTGTACAGTTTGAAGGAGTGTTCTAATTTCATTGATTTATATGTAGCTGTCTAGCTTTCTCAACATCCCTTGCTGAAAACTGTCTTAAAGGCATTGTATATTTTTATTTCCTTTGTCATAGTTTAGTTCACCATACGTGTGATATTTTATTTTTGCCTCTGTGTTCCATTCCAGTGATATAGATATTTGGTTGTTTTCCAGCATTGTGCTGTTTTGATTACAGTATTTTTGTAATATAGTCTGAGATCTGGGAGGGTTATTGGTTATGCCTCCATCTTTGTTCTTATTCCTCATGTTTCTTTTGCAATTCTGGTTCTTTTGCAGTTCCATACAAATCATAAGACTCTTTTTAGTTCTGTGGAAAATATCATGTAGTTCGATCAGAATCAATTTATATCTGTAGACATACTTTGTAGTATGTATATTTTAACAATATTAATTCCTCTTAACTAAGACATTGAGATTTCTTTCCATTTATTTGCATCATCTTCAAATTTCTTTATCAGTGTTCTAATCATTTTATTATGTTGGTTTTTTCATAGGTTTTTCATTTTTTGGTCTGATTCATATAGATCTTTTAAAATTATGGAATATTGCATTGTTAGTGTAAAAATGTGACAGTTTTTGTATATTAATCATGAATCATGCTACTTTGCTAAATGTGTTTATTACTTTTAGTTGTTTTAGTTTGGAGAATCTTTAGGGATCACTATATAGATTATCATGTCATCTAAATTAATAACAGTTTTACTTCATTCAATCCCACATGAATAATTTTTTTCTTGTCCAATTGCTGTTGCTAGAACTTCCCATAATGTGTTTAATAGAAATGGTGAGAGTGGGCATCCTTGATTTTTTCCTTAATTTGGATTTCAGTTTTTCACTTTTGCATATTATGTAGTCTGTTTGTCTGTAATTAATGACTTTAGATATTTTGAGATATATTTCCTGCATCCTAATTTGCTAAGAGGTTTCTGTCATTGTTGATGTTGTTGTTGTTGTTGTTGATTTTGTTGCTGTCTTAATGAAAAAATGTTGAATTTTATGAAATGCTTTTTATGGATTTATTGGCATGACCATGTCATTTTCTCTTTTTCTTTTGTTAATGTGGTGTATCAAAGTGATTGATTTGTGTATGATGAACCTCTCTTGTGACACTGTAATGAATCCAAGTTGATCATGGTGTATGATTCATTTTAAGTATTGCTGGATTTCGTTTGCTAATAATATTTTGTAGAATTTTTGCTTGTAAATCTATCAAATATAATGGCTTGAAGTTCACTTTGCCCGTACTTTTTTTTGTTGGTTTTGCTATCAGGGTGATGAAACTTCATAGAATTAATTTGGGAGTTTCCCACATCTGCACTATGTTTGAATACTAAGAATTGTATAAGTTCTTGTTTGTATTTTTGTACAGTTCTCCACAGGAGCTTTTGAAATCTACACTTCTATTCAAACATTTTTTTAAATGCAGATTCTATCTTTCTTCTAGTAAACAGTTTGGTCAAATTATTTGTTTCTCCTTATCTCTGTCTCTTTCTAGACATATGTCTATAACTTCTAAGTTGTCCAGTTTATTGGCATGTAAGTTCTGACCAAATAAACACTTTTTTGTATATCTGGGGTAACAATTGTTATTTCTCTTCTTTTATTTCTTAATTTATTTCTTTGTAGCATCTACCTTTTTTCATGATACACCTGGCTAGCGGTTTTTAGATTTGCTTATCTCAAAAGGAAAACATATAACAAAATATTTGGTTTTACTACTCTACTGCATAGGTTTTTCTCTATAATTTATATTTACACCTGTAATATTTAGGATAATGTTTTTCTTTTTTTAACTTTTTTATTGATTTACATTCATTTTACAAAGTTGTCTCCAATTCCAGCGTAGAGCACAATTTTTCAGTTACAAAAACTTATATACATTTGATGTCCCATTTTTCATTTTTATGATGCCGTAAGATCTTTTATACATTTCCCTGTGCTATACAGAACAATCCTGCTTATCTATTCTACAATTTTGACCTCCCAGTCTATCTCTTCCCACCCCCAGCCATATGGAAAACAAAATTTTATATTCTATGACTGCAAGTCTATTTCTGTTTTTTATTTGTGCTTTTTTTGTTTTGTTTTGTTTTGTTTTTTGATTCCACTTATGAGCCATTTCATATGGTATTTTTCTTTGTATTTCTGGCTAACTTCACTTAGACTGATTTTCCCCAGGATCATTCATGTTGCTGAAAAAGGCGTTATGTTGTCAGTTTATATGGCTGGCTTGTATTTCATTGTATAAATATACCACCTCTTCTTTATCCAGTCAACTGTCGATGGACATTTAGTTTGTTTATATGTCTTGGCTATTGTAAATAGTGCTGGCTATGAACATTGGGGTGCAGGTTAGGGTGAATTAGGGTTCCTTCTGGATTTATGCACAGGAGTGGGATTCCTGGGTCATATGGTAAGTCTATTCCTTGGCTTTTGAGGAATCTCCATCCTGTTTTCCACAGTGGCTGCACAAAACTGCATTGCCACCAGCAGTGAAAGATGTTTCCCTTTTGTCCACAGTCTCTCAAGCATTTGACATTTGTGGATTTTTGAATGATGGCCATTCTGTCTGGTGTGAGGTGATACATCACTGTAGTTTTGATTTGCATTTCTCGGATAATCAGTGATATTGAGCATTTTCTGATGTGCCCTTTAATCATTTGTATGTCTTCCTTGGAGAATCGCTTGTTTAGGTTTTCTGCCCATTTTTGGGTTGGGTTGTTTACTTTTTCTTACTCAGTTTGATGAACTGCTTATATACTCTGAAGATCAAGCCTTTGTCGGTTTCATAGGCAAATTTTTTTTCCCATTCCTTATGTTGTATTTTTGTTTTGCTTCCGGTTTCGTTACTGTGCAGTAGCTTGTAAGTTTCATTATGTCTCATTTGTTTATTCTTGCTTTTACTTCTTCTACGAGAAAATTTTCGAGACTTATGTCAGATAATCTTTTGCCTGTATTTTCCTCAAGGAGGTTTATTGCATCTTGTCTTATGTTTAATTATTTGATCCATTTTGAGTTATTTTGTGTGTGGTGTTCTAGCCTCATTGGGAGTGTTCTAACTTCATTGATTTACATGCTGCTGTCCAGTTTTCCCAATATTTGCTGAAGAGTGTGTCTCTATTCCATTGTATTTTCTTGCCCCCTTTGTCAAAGTTTAATTGACCAAAAATTTGTGGATTCATTTCTGGGCTCTCTATTCTGTTCCATTGGCCTATATGTCTGTTTTCCTACCAATAGAGTGCTGTCATGTTGACTGTAGCTCTATAGTATTATCTGAAACGTTAGCATAAAGAAATTCCACTGATTTTTGAACCTTAATCTTGTAACCTGCCACCTTGCTGAATTGTTTGATCAGCTACAGTAATTTTTGTCTGGATCTGGAAGGGTTTTCTATATGTAGTAACATATTTTCTGCATATAGTGAGAGTTTTACCTCTTCCTTTCCAATTTGCATCCCTTTTACTTCTCTCTCTTGTTTGATTGCTTAGGTTAGGACTTCCAAGTTTATATTGAGTTGGAGTGGTGATAGTGTGCATCCTTTCCTTTTCTCAGATTTTAGTGGGGAGATTTTAACTTTCTCACCATTGAGTACTATGCTAGCTATAGGTTTGTTATCTATAGCTTTCATGGTGTTGAGATATGTTCCCACTATGCTCACTTTGGTGAGATATTTTATCATATGTGGGTTTTGAATTTTATCAGATGCTTTTCCTGCATCTATTGAGATGATCATGTGGTTTTGGTCCTTTCTCTTTCTGATGTGCTGTATTACATTGATTGATTTGCATATGTTGAAACACCCCTTTGCCCCTGGCATAATCCCCACTTGGTCATGATGTATAATCTTTCTTCTGTGTTGTTGGATTCTATTTCCTACTATTTTGGTGAGGACTTTGGCGTCTGTGTTCATCAGTGATTTTGGACTATAATTCTCTTTGTTGGTAGTGTCTTTGCCTGGTTGTGATATCAGTGTGATTGTGGCTTCATAGAATCACTTTGGGAGTATTCCTTACTTTTAAATCTTCTGGAAGAGATTGAGAAAAAGTGGAATGAGTTCTTCTTTGTATGTTTGGTAGAATTCCTCAGTAAATCTGTCCAGTCCTGGACTGTTAAATTTAGGGAGGTTTTATATTGCTATTTTGATTTCATTTCTAGTGCTCTGCTTGTTCAGGGGGTCAGTTTCTTCTTGATTCAGTCATGGTGGACAGTATGTTTCCAGAAACTTGTCCTTTTCCTCTAGGTTATCCAGTCTGATTCCATAAACTTTTCATAATATTCACGTATGATATTCTGTATTTCTACTTTATTTGTTGTAAATTCTCCATTCTCCTAACTTATTTTGCTAATTTGTGCTCTCTCTCTTTTCTTCCTTTTGAGTTTTGAAAGAGGTTTGTTGATTTTACTTACTTTTTCAAAAAACCATCTTTTTTAATGGTTGATTTATTTCCTATGATGTTTAAATCTCTATTCAATTTATTTCCTCCACAATATTTATCATTTCTTTCTTTCTGCTGCCATTTGGGTTTTTCCTTCTTCTTTTTCTAGTTCATTCTTCTGTTGGGTTAAATTGTTTCTTTCTCATTTTTCTTCTTTTTTAAGGAAGGCCTGTATCACTATAAACACCCCTCTGAGCACTGCTTTTGCTATGTCCCTTAAATTTTGTGTGGTTTTGCTATCATTTTATTTTGTCTCAAGATACTTTTTCATTTCAACTTTGATTTCTTCATTGACCCATTGGTTTTTTACTAACATATTGTTTAATCTCCATGTTTTCCTTATGTTCTCATTTGTTTCTCTGTTGTTGATTTCTTGCTTCATGGCATTGTGGTCAGTAAAGACACTTGAGGTAATTTCTATATTCTTATACTTGCTGAAGTTTCTTTTGTATCCAAGTACATCATGAATCCTGGAAAATGTTCCACGTGCACTGGAAAAGAATGTATATCCTATTTTGTGGGGGATGCAATGCTCTGAATATATCCACCAAGTGTAATATTACTATTACACATATTCTATTATTTAACTTCTCTGTTGCCTAATTTATTTTCTGTCTCGATGATCTGTGCAGTGATATAAATGCAGTGTTGAAATCTCCAAATATGAATCCCCCTTTATATCTGTTAGTAGTTATTTTATGTACTTAGGTGCTCATCTATTTAGTGCATATGTATTAATGAGTGTGCTATCTTCATAATGTATCACTCCTTCAATCATAATAAAATGTCCTTCTTTATCTTTCTTTATGGCCTTTGTTTTAAAGGCTATTTTGTCTGAAATCAGTTCTGCAACACCTGCTTTTTGGCTTTTCAAATTGTATGGAATACCACTTTCTGTCCTTTCACTCTCAATCTATGTGTGTCCTTCTCTCTGAAGTGGGTCTCTTATATGCAACATTTTGAAGGATCTTGCTTTATTACCCAGCTTGCCACTCTATGACTTTCAACTGGAGCATTTAGGCCATTAACATTTATAATAATTGATGATACGCTTGGGTTTATTGCAAATTTGACCTTAACTTTGCAGATGATTTGGTATTTCCTCTTTGTTCTTTCATCTTCCTTTTATGGTTGGTAAGTTTCTTTTGCATTATCATGAATTTTATTTAGTTTTAGTGACTCCATGATAAGTATTTGTCTTCTTGTTTCCCTTTTTTATAAGTCCATTAGACCATTACTATAACTGCTTTTATTAAATGGATAGTAACATGATCTCAAACCCATCCTACTGAGAACAAAAAATTTAAAAAGAAAAATCAAAAAAAATTCTTTATTTCCTGCCTCCCTCTCCAATTCTCAATAATTTGTATGTCTTGTTTTAAAATTTTGAGTTTATTTTATTTGTAATTCATGAATTATCACCTTTAAAGCTGTGAGTTTCACATTTCTGTAGCATCCTGCTGCTTTTCTTTTTAGAGAAGAATTTTCAATAATTCTTTAAGCATGGGTCTAGTGTTGCAGATCACTTGAAGATTTTTCTTGTCTGTGAAATTCTTTATGTCTCCTTTTACCAAAAAGGATAGTGTTGCTGGTTAACGTATCCTAGGGTATATCAATTTTTTTTTCATTCAGGACTTTGAATATATCTTGCACTCCATTCTGGTCTGTAGTATTTGTGTAGCGAACTCAGCTGGGAGCCTTATGGGGATTCCCTTGTAACTCACTCTTTGATATTCTCTTACTGTCTTTAGAATCATTTCGTTATCTTTGACTCTGGCCATCTTAATTATATGTCTTGGTATGTGTGTATTTTGGTTCTTCCTGTTTGAGACACACTGAGCTTCCTGTATTGGATATCTGATTCCTTCTTTAAGTTTGGGAAGTTCTCAGTCATGATTTCTACAAAAAACTTTGCAATCCCCTTTTATCTTTCTTCCCCTTCTGGGACTTCTATCATGCCAAGTTTGGCATGCTTTCTATTAACCCATAGGTCCCTTATGCTTTTTTCATTTGTTTCTTGTTGTTTCTCTTGTAGCTCTTCTGATTGGGTGCTTTCTATTTTCCTGTATTCTAAGACACTAATTCGTTATTCTGCGTTATATAGTCAGCTTTGCTACACCTTTAAATCTTTCCTCATCTCAGTCAACGGGTTTACCTATTCTACTCGGCTCTTCTTATAGCATCCATTTCATTTTTGACATATTTTGTGTCTCTAAACTTTATCTGTTTTATTTCATTCAGTATTTTGATCACCCTATTTTTGAAATATTGATCTAGTAGGATATTGATGTGTATTTCACTGATCATTCTTTCAGGGGATTTCTCTTGTTCTATTAATTGGGAATGGTTTCTCTGCTTCTTCATCTTTCTACTACCTCTCTGGCACTGTAGTTTATGGAGTATCAGTTATCTTCTCTGGTCCTAAAGGAGTATATCTACCTAATGCCTATGTAGTAATACATACTTGGAAGAGAGAAAAAAGAGAGAAAGAGATAAAAATTTTAAAAAAGGGAGAAATAAAGCTTTGAAGACATTGTATATTGAATATTAGAAAGCAAGTTGAAGCAGAGTTTTGAAAAATAATAATAATAAAAATATTTTTAAAAATTTCAAAGGGATTAAAATGGGATTATATATAATTAAATAAGAAGTAAAAATTAAGAGTGTAATAGAAAATGGAACAGGTAAAAACAGATTAAAACAAGGGGTGGTCTGTGTCCTCCAGGAGACTGTACACTTAATGTGGAGTCTTTCTGTATTCATCCTGTTTTGGAAGCTCATCTTCCTGTTTTCAGAGGCCCTCCATTGGAGCCCTCATTTGTGCTTCTCCCAGTGCCTGTCAGCAAGCAGATCGCTCCTACACCCAACACTGCACCTGGAGCAGCTCCCTTTAATGAGGCCTGCTTGTCACTGCCCTGCCTGATGCTGCAGTGAGATGTTGCAGACTGACCAGGCAGGAGTGTGCATCATGCCCTCTCCCCGCACCATGGTCAGGGGCTGCGTTCCAGCCCAAAATGTGGGGGGCCACACACCCCATCAGGGTGCCGGTCGCTCCATTGCTCTGTGACACTGTACACTCTGTCTCAGGTTTGCACACTGGAAGTGGGCTCAGGGAATACTGAAGAACCACCCTGTCCCTGGTCTGGCCCAAAACCCAGCTCCTTGTTTGTCTTGGTGAAACAAGTTCTCTGAGGAACGAGGACAGAAGGCTCCTATCTTCCTGAGGCTGTAGAGAAGTCTCTTTCTGGCCCCTTAAGACTTCTAAATCCTTAGACGTGGATGCAGACATTGTCCCCTCTGCTGCCTGGGTGCAAAGCACCAGAAGGTATGGTGGCTGTGTCTAAGACCCAGGTCTCTTCACGTTGAAACTTTTGTGGATTTTCAGTGAAAGTTATGCACCCTTCCCCCCCAAAGGGCACATCTGCCCTGTTGTTTTATGGGGGGCCCAGGATGTTTTGCCCTGTGCACCCACAGCCATGGCAAACAGCCGCATCTATTCCCCCAGACTGCATCAGTGCTGCCATCCCCAACTTCCACCCAACTCGTGCAGCATGGCCCTGCCCCAGCATCTGGGCTGCATCTTGGGCTGGGTGTCTGTACCTGTTTACTTAGTTCTGTCACTCAACTTATTGTCTGTACAGATTCAAGGCTTGGAGGCTACCCCTCCTTCCTGCCAACCTCTCAGTTGGAGAGGGAAGACACAGTGAATGAGTGCCAGTCCTTCTTTGTAGTTCCATCCCTGTGGAACCTGTCCCAAACTGTTTTCCCTTTTCTTCTTTCTTTCTTCCTTTTCTGCTACCAGATTTATTGCATCTTTAAATGGAAGAGATATTTCATGAAAATGAGAAGAAAGTGCAGATTGCAATGCTCAAATCATTCAAAATATGTTTTAAAATAAGTTTCACAATGAAAGATAAATATGAGATTAAATAAAGAAAAAGAGATCAATGTAAAAATAGAGTTTTACACTGATAAAATTATATATGGACAAAACTCTATAGATCCTAATTATAAGAAAAATAATAGTAGACATGAAGTGTTTAATTCATTATAAATAATAATAGTAGATGAGTATAACACCTCACTATTCTGATGACCATATCATTCAGAAAGAATATCTGTAAGGAAACAGAGGTCTTAATGACATTTTAGATCATTTGAACCTAAATGAGCTTTTTGACACCGCATCAGTAAAGGAGAACACTTAAGCTTCTCAAGTGTGCACAGGATGTATTCTAAGGAACTAACCACATATTATGTCATGGAAAGAGCCTCAGGAACTTTAAGCAAATATAGTTTACAGCAAGTATTTTTCCATACACAAAACTGTGAAAATATGTATCAACTATAGAAAGAAGAACAGTAAAAGCACAAACATGAGATTAAACCACATCCTTTAAAAAATAAAATAAAACAAGGTCAATGATGAAATCAAAGAGGGAATAAATTCATACCTGGAAACAAATTACAATGAAAACACAGCTTCATAAAATGTATGGAATGCAGCAAAGGGAAATCTAAGAGGGAGTTTAGAAAAATTCATGCCTTCTATAAGGAAAAAGTAAAACCTCACACAAAGGACCAAGCTTACCACCCAAAATAACGAGAAATAAGGACAAACAAAACCCAAAGGCGGTAGAACGTGAAATCTTTAATGATTAGGTTGAAAATAAATATAAAATAAATTTAAAAATAAATTAAAAATCATAAAATCAACAGCTTTTTTCTTAAAAATATTAACAAATTGATAAGCATTTAGTCAGGCTTATCAAGAAAAACAGACAGTGGACCCAAAAAAAATAATAAATGAAACATTAGAAATAATATGTGATATTACAGAAATACAAACAAAGTTTATGAAAGCACTCTGAGCAGTTACGTGTCAACCAACTGGACGACATTAAAGAAATGGACAAATTACTTGAAACGTTCAGACTGCCAACACTGAATAAAGAGAAATCTGAAAACTTGAAAAGAGCAATCAGTATAAGTTAAATAAAATATATAATTTTAAAAATACCCCTTGAACAAAATGCCTGGATGCCTTCACTAAAACCTCTGTTGTCACAACTATTTCAAAAAAATGAAGGAGGAAAGAAAATTCCCAAAGTTATTCTATGAGGCCAACAATACCATGATACCAAAACCCGTCAGTGACACTACCAAAAAAAAAAAAATGAAAATGTTAAGACAAAATCCTTGATGAATATACATTCAAAAATCCTCGAAAAACATCAACAAATGAATCCAGCAATACATAGAAAGGATTATACACGATGATCAGTTGGATTCCTTCCAGAGTCACAAGGATGGTTCAACATACACAAGTCAATCAGCATGAAACATATTTAATAAAGGACGGACAAAATTCACAGGACCATTTCAATACACACAGAAAGAGTATTAGACAAAATTCAACATACATCATGATCAGAATTATGAAACTGAGTACAATGGGAACATCTCTCAACATACTAAAGGCCATTTATAACAATTTATAGTACCCAGGGGAATGGCTGAAAGCCTTCTGTGTAAATTCGGGAACAAGACAAGGATTCCTAATCTCACCACTTCTGTTCAATAGTAATAGAAGAAAGGAAAGGAAAAGAAAAAGAAGAAAAAGAAACACAAAATGGAAAGAAAGAGGCAAAATTGTCACCAGTATTGATGGCATAACAATCTACATAGAAAGACCTAAGGGCTCCACACTGACTATTATGAACAATAAAAAATTTCACCAAGGGAACAGGGTACAAGATTAATGTAAAGAAGTCTCTGGCATTTCTCCATATTAATCATGAGATACCATTAAATCGACGTTGAAAGCAATAATATTTAAAACCACATTCGCCCAAATATCTTGGAACAAATGTAACCATATATGCGAAAAATATACACACTGAAAATTGTAAAATATTGACAAAGAAATCAAAAATGATTCAAAGAAATGGAAAGATGTCTTGTGGTCTTGGATTCAAAGAGTTAATATTATTAACATGGCCGTACTACACAAAGAAACCAAAGGATTTAGTGCAATGCCTGTTACGAAGCTGCAGTATTTTCCACAGAACCGGAAAACAACAAATCTGGAGGTATAATCCTCCCGGATACCTTACTATTCTAAAAACCTACAGTAATAAAAACAGTATTTCATTGGCACAGATATATAATCAATAAAATTAGATAGAGAGCCTAGAAATATTTCCACACACCTATGAGCAATGAATCTATGATAAAATAGGCAAGAGAACACAATGAAGAAAAGAAAGTCTCGTCAATGGACGGTGTTGGGAAAGCTGGACATCTACATGTAAAAGTGAAATTAGATCATTCCCTGACATCATATACAAAAATAAACTCCAAGTGTATTAAGGAGCTAAATGAAAGACCTGATACTATAAAACTGCCAGAAGGGAATATAGGTGATACCCTATTGGATATATTTCATAGGAATATTTTCTTATATCAGTCTCCTAAGACAAAAGAAATAAAAGCAAAAATAAGCAAGTGGGACCTAAACAAACTTGAAAATTTCTGCACAGCTAAGGACACTATCAATGAAATTAAAACGCTGCCGGTGTATTTGGAGAACATGTTTGCAAACAATGCAAGTGAGCAGGGGTTAATAGATGTAGGTTAGTAGATGTAACATGGATTTAGGTTACACAACTCAAGGTGAAAAACAAAAACCCAATCGAAAACAAGGGCAGAGTACCTGACTTACTAATTTTCCAAAGAAAAAATTCAGATGAGTAACAGGCAAGTGATA
Organism: Vicugna pacos; assembly: GCF_048564905.1. Lineage (NCBI taxonomy): Eukaryota > Metazoa > Chordata > Mammalia > Artiodactyla > Camelidae > Vicugna > Vicugna pacos. The sequence continues at coordinate 261,204 of NW_027328735.1, forward strand.
AAATTGCTCAACATTTCTATTTAATAGGTAATTACAAAACAAAACCACAATGAGGTATCACTTCACACTAGTCAAATGGCTATTATCAAATAGTCTACAAATAGTAAGTGTTGGACACGATGTGGAGGTAACAAATCTCTTGTATACTCTTGGTATGAATGTAAACTGATATATCTTCTATGGAAAACAGTATTGAGATTTGTTTAAAAACTAACAAGTTAACTACCATATGACCCAGTATTACCTCTCCTTGGAAAAATCTGTGGAAAGCACCCTAAATTTAGAAGAACCAATATTCACAACAGCACTGTTTATTTTATGAAAGACAGGGAATTAATCCAAGTGTCCAAAGTAGACTATGGACTTAAGAATATATGTTTCTTTAAATATTCAATGCAATATTACACAGCCATGAAAAAGCATAACACATTGCTATTTCAGTATCATGAATGGACCTAGAAAATATTGTGCTAGTGAAGTAACTTAGATAAAGTCAAAAGTATATAATATAATTTATATGTGGAATTTAAAGAATAACAAATATCTGTGTACAGCTATCTATAGCTATCTATTGATAGATGACAGTTAAATAGATAAAAGATTAGATATATACATAAATGATAGATAGATAGATAGACAGATAGATAGACAGACAGAGACATGATAGAGAGGTAAAGAGTTTAGGTAGACAAAACTTAAGCAGACTCAAAGATATATGGAAAACTTTATATTTACCAAAGGGAAGGGAAAGAGAATTTAATAGTAAGACATTGAGAGATACAAAGTAGTATACATAAAGGAGAGAAGCCATAAGGGTAATCTGTATAGATCATGGAAATATACACAATACTTTAAATAAGTGTATGTTACAATTATTGTAATAATTCATAATGCAATATAATATTCAAAGTAGTTGGAATCACTATGCTGTACATCTGAAACTACACAATATATTACATCTACTATACTTCAATTAAATATAAAACATCTCATGTAAAATTTAGTCCTTTTTCTGCTGATAGCATCTTCCTTTAATATTGTTTTATTGTTACTCTTTACATTTATGATTACTGTTTCAAATTATTTCTTTTACTGTTGTAAACATGTTACCAGTTTGAAATATCAATATTTATTTCAACTGATTTCGTGTTTTCCTCTCTTTAATCCATATAGTATAGTAGCATTTAAAAACATAACCAAAGAAACATTTGCACGTTTCTCATGGTCTCTCCTTAGCATTTTGGTCAATGTTTTGCATATTTTTGCCATTTTATATTTCTTAGTAGATTTCTTTTTTTCCCCTCTTATAAGGTGTATCCATTTTGTTTTTTTCAACACATTCAGGTTTTGATTCTCTGTTAAAGTCTTAATTTTCACTTTATATCTAAATGATAACTGTGTAAGTATTATTGGGTGAGTGATTTCTTATTTCATTAGTTTGAAAATGTCATTTTATTTAATATTGGCCTATGTTTTCAGCTCAGAAATTTGCTGATAGCCTAATGGGGGTTCCTTTGTAAATTATCATAATTTTTTTGGCTGCCTTTAAAATTTTTTCTCTGTCATTGACTTGCCAATTTGCATATGACGTATCTTGAAGGAGGTCCCTTTGTCTTAAAGTTATTGGTGTTTTGTTGGCTCACGGACTTGTATATCAGTTCCTTACACAGGTTCGGGAAGTTATCAACTATCACTTCTTTAAATAAACCATCAGCTGCCTTCTAAATTTCTTATCCCTCCAGGATTCCACTCTAATGTGCACTTCCTGAGGAAGTCTGAAAGCTATTGTAGAATTTCCTCACTTTTTAATATCTTGTATCTCTGCCCTCTCCTATAATTTCTAGTTTTGTATTGCTGAGTTTGCTAATCTCTCTTCCACAAAGACAGCCTACTTCCATTGCTTTCTGTTGCGTTCCTCATCTCATTTATTAAGTTCTCCTGGTCCTCCAATAATGTTTGGTTATTTTATAGTTTCAGTCTCTTTGGTAATGTATTCCTTATCATCATTTCATTTATTCCTGGGCTCGCTAAACTGAGTTTTGTTTTGTGTATTTAGTTTCTGTATGACATCTATTTGGATTGAGTATTAGTTACATGGCAATATACCATGACTTTAAGTTTGTTTGCTGCAGGGTTGACATTGTGTGTGTGTGTGTGTGTGTGTGTGTTCAGGTGCGTGTGCGTGTTTGTCTGTGTCTGTGTCATTGTATGTGTGTGTCTTTCAGTGATTGTGTGTGCCTTAAAATGTAACTGTGATTGGTCATGATCTTGGTAAATTATTGCTCTGATGACACTAAATAACAGATTTGGAGTTGGAGTCCGTGTTTTTGTTTCTGGTAGTTTGCAATATGGCACAATTTTTGGTTTTACTTACGTGAGCTACTTCTGATAATATTTCAAAATGGCACTTTCCAGACACTACTGTCTGGATAAAAGATGTGCTTTCATTGTCACTTCTTACACTTCTCTGGTAGTTAATGCCACTGTTGTCACTGGGAGGCGAAACCTTCCTTTTATTTGATATCCCTTGAGATTCAGTGAGCACAATGAGGAAAGGTGTAAAGACAGGTTGGTATTTGGAATCGGGCAAGTGTCTTTGCCATGTCCAGTTTTGCAATGTAACTTGTCTCCACCACTGTGAATGGGGAGTAGGGACAGTGTCATGAATGTCTGAGGGTCTGAAAGATGGAATTTCTGTCTCCTTTGTGGCTCCCTCCTAGTTACCTGTGACCATAAGTACTGGTGCAGTTGGAGGCCGAAGCTGTGTGAACCACTGAGACCCTGTTTCTACTGGGTCCTCTGAACTTGTGGACTCAGATATCTTAGTCATGGGGCCTTGGTTGCAGACATCAAATCTGCTCTTCCCTCAGTTCAGCCTCTTTGAGTGTTTCATTACACCAAACTTCACCTTTTCACATGCGTTCTGTAGTATTGTTTTGTGTTGTATTTATTTTTATTGAGATTTGAAAGTTTTAATGACTGTAGATGTAAGGGGAAAGACAAAAATAGTTTAAACATGTCACTTTTAAAAGTATATACTTTTTCAATTAAAAGCTTAAATTCTACTAAGGACATTATAAGAACACAAAATAAAGTGAACAAATCACCTCCCTTAATGTCATAGTACTGCAAAATAATTTGATTTTACTGGGTTATTTTCTTCAATATTTTTCCCACTTACATGCACATTTTACTAAAATATATCTATATAATCTCTTTAAAATCAATTAAATTATTAAAATATTTCTCTATGCTCTAAATATAGCCCTGTTGGTTCTCTAATTTATTAGTAGTAGCTTGCACGTTTCTGTCTTCTCCATCCTTTTTCCCTTTCTCCACAGGAAACCACTACTTGGTAAAGTACACATATATAAGTGATTCTGTTTCTGTTTGTTTTATGATTATTTCTCTTTTATCTTTATTTTCCTCATTTAAGTTACAATGTAGATTGTTTTTCTCTGTATGACTTATTTTCCTATGTGCAACACTTTCTGGGTCCATTCACATTGTTCCAAATGGCGGAATTTTATTTTTTAATTTACAATGACTAAGTATATATTATGTTATCTATGTCTAACATCTACTTCAGCCAATCATCTGTTGATGTGCAGTTGATTTGTGCTTCTATCCTTGGTTGCTATAAATGATGATGTTAAGAACTTTGGGGGTAATATATCCTTTAAGTTAATGTTTTCATTTATTTCAGATTTATACCAAAAAGAGGAATTGCTGCAACATATTATGATTCTATTACTAGTTTTCTGAGCACTGTCCACATTTTTATACTAGTGGATACATCAATTTATATTTCCACCAACAGTGTACCTGGGTTCTCTCTTATCAAATTCTTATTAATTTTTATCATTGGTAGACTATTTGTTAATAGCCATTTTGGTTGCTGTGAGATTATATTCCATTCTGGTTTTGATTTATGTTTTCCTAATGAATAGCAATGTTATGTATACTTATATGTGCATGAAAATCATCCACATGTCTATTTTTGAAAAGTTTCCATGAAGATTCTTCAACTGTTTTCAAGTTGGGGTCTTTGATTGATAAATAGTGAGTCTAATATGCTATACATATATTACGGATATTGACATCTTGTTGTTCTCATTATCTGAAATTTTTCCTTCTATTCTGTCTTTTATCATATGTCTTGCTGAAGGTTTCCTTTGCTTTGCAAAAGGTTTTCACTTCACATTTATACAAGAAGTAAATTCCCTATATCACATAGTACATCTATTTTTTTCCTCAGTAAACTAAAAACTGTAATTGTTAGTTTTCATTTTTTTTTTAATTTGGAGACAGAACAAAAATACACATTGCTATGATTTATCTCAAAGTCAGTTCTGCTCCTGTTCTTAGTCAGAAATTGTATAGCTTCGGGCTTTACATTTAGGAAATTAATCCATTGTTATCTCATTTTGTATACTGTGGAAGGAAGTGCTCTTCCATCTTCCTTTTTCATATACTGTCAAGATTTCTCAGAGCTACTTGTTGAAGAGACTGCTTTTTTTCCATTGTGTACACTTGCATCCATCATTGTAAACTAATTGACCATATGTGTGTGGGTTAATTTTTGGACTCTTTATTTTGTTCCATTGATTTATGTGTTTCTTTAAGTGCCATATTTTAATGTATTGATTACTGTAGCTTTGTAGTATGTTATAAAATCAGGGAGGGTAATAACCACATCTTTGTTCATTTTTTAAATAATTTTAGAAAATTTGGGTGTTTCAGATGTATGTATAAATTTTATTATTTTCTCTTTGTTTTGTGAAGAAACTGATGGATTCTGTGAGAATAGAAATTTACTAAAGGGAAAAACCTGAGAAAAATACTAAAGTATGGAAGATAAATCATACAATATTAGCAACAAATGGATTGCTGTATAAATCAAAGAAAAAATATATAAAGACAAATGACAACAGAAACAAAATCCATGGGGTATAACAAAAACAGTATTAATAGGGATGCTTACAGCAAAATAATCCCACTTATACAAATAAGAAACATCTCAATCTTATATTCTTACAAACAAAAGTTTTACCAAAATTTAAAACAAACATGTTAGTAAAGGAAAGACAGGTGAAAGGACAGGACATAATTAAATAAAATAAAGATTAAATATAGAAACATTTAATCAAATTAATAATGGCTTTTGAAAGATAAATATAGTTGTTAGACTTTAACCAGACACATGAGCAAAAAAGAGAGTACAGATTAATAAACTGAGAAATAAATGAGAAGTTACAACTTATATCATAGAAATACAGAGCATCATAAGACGATACAGCAAATTATATGCCAATAAAATGAAAACCCTAGGAGAAATGGACAATTTCTTAGAAAGAGCTAATCTCCAGAATGGCATGAGTAAGAAAATATGAACAGATTATCACTTATGAAATTGAATATGTAATTAAACAAAATCTCCCAAGAAACAAAATTCCAGGCCTTGACAGCTTCACAGGTGATTTCTGCAAACATTTAAAGAACAATCACCTATACTTCTCAGAGAATTCCAAAAATTTCGAGAGGAAGGGAGGCTTCCTACCCGATATTTCTGTATCACACTACAACTAAAACTGGAACAAATACCTCAAAAAATTACAGGTTAAATAGTAATGATAAGCATAGATGTGAAAATCATCACTAAAATATTAGCAAATCAAACAGTACATTAAGAGGGTTATACATTATGTTTAAGTTCATTTTATTCCATGGATGCAAAAGTGATTCAATACCCACAAATTAATCAGATGCACCACACTAACAAATTGAAGAATAAAAATTATATGGACACCTCAATAGAGTCATAAAGTATTTTGGCAAATTCAGTATCTATTTATGAATATATTTCTCCTCAAAGTGGGCATGAGGAAACATACCTCAACACAGTTAAGGTCATATATGACAAAAGCTCAGCTAACATGACACTCACTGATTAAAAGCTGAAATCCTCTCCAATAAGAGCTGGAAGAAGACAAGAATGCTCATTCTTACTTCTATTATTCAGTCTAGTAATGGAAATTCTAGCCATAGCTATCCAAAATAAAAGTAAATAAAATATAGCTATTTCAGAAAAGGAGTAAAAGAATCTGTTTGCAGATTACATACATTAAACAGAAATCCTAAAAATGATGCCATGAAACTACTAGGTCTTATCAATGCATTTGGTAAAATTTCAGAATGTAAAATTAACATACAGAAATCTTGCATTTCTACACACTAACAACAAGCTAACAGATAGAGAAAGTGAAGGAACTGCCTCATTTACACTTGCAATACCAAAGAAAAATCAAAAATTTATCCAGCCAAGGAGGTAAAAGACCTGTACTCAGAACACTATAAAATATTTATAACAGAAATTGAAGATAATGCAAACACATGAAAGGATATTCTGTGTTCATAGATGAGGAAAAAAATGTTTAAATGACAGTATTAGCCAAGAATATTCACAAATTAAATTCAGTGCCTATCGAAATACCAAGGGCATTTTCAGACACTTACAGAAAATAATTCTAAAATTTACATGTAAACACAAATGAGTTGAAATCACTGAAAAAAAAGAAGTAAAGAATACAAACAAACTAAAAACACAAACAACTTTGAGAAAGAACAAATGGGAATTATCACTGTCCCTGATTTTAAACTATAATACAAATCTACAGTAAGAAAGAAAATATGGTAGTGGCACAGAACAAACAGAATAATGGAACACAAAGAATGCCTGAAAATGAAATCAGACAGTTATTGTCATTTGGCCCATTACAAAAAATGAATATACAATGGGGGAAATGTTACCAACAGGCACATGAAACCGATCAAAATCACTAACCATCAGAAAAATGCATGACCAAAACACAATGAGAGCTTATGTCACTCCTGTCAGATGACTATTATCAAAAAGTTAACAAACATAAGTGTTGGTGAGGATGTATGACAAACAACCCTGATGCACTACTGGAGTGAATGTAAATATGTGCTGCCACTGTGGAAAACAACGTGGAACCTTATCTAAAAATTAAAAATGAAATATAATCCAACATGTCTATACCTGGATACTTATTTCAAGAAAATAAAAACACTAATTAGTAAATATAATTTCAACCCTATACTCACTGCAGCAATATTCACAATAGACAGGATATAGAAGCAGATTAATTGCTCATCAATAAATGATGGATAAAGAAGATGTGTGTTTATAGTATATATATCCACAAATATTAACTACAGATTTATCTATATTTATATATATATATACACACAATGTATATATATGCCCTATGTGTTTGTGTATATATATATATATATATATATATATATATGCACACACACACATAAAATTACAATGGGTAATTACTCAGGTATAAAAAGAATAATTTCTTGTCATTTGCAAGAAATGGGTAGACAAAGACGGTATATGCTAAGTGAAATATCTCAGAATGAAAATGACAAATGCTGAATGATTTTACTCATATTTGTAATTTTAAACAAATGAACAAAACAACACAGAAAAGGAGTTATAGATATAGAAAGAAACAGGTTGTTCACAAGACGGAGGGAAATGGGGTGAGGAAAAAGTAAAGCTGAGGAAAATGAAGAGAGAAAATTTTGCAGTTGCAAATTAAATGAGTCAGGGGCAAGAAATATACTGTATGGGGAATAGTCAATGACTATGAAATATCTTTAAATAGCAACATATCATAACTAGATATATTCTGGTGATCAGTTTGAAATATATTAAAAATAGCAAAGGGTATGTTGTGTAAGAGAAACTAACAGAGTGTTATAGATTAAAGTACATTTCAAAGACAAACATACTGATAGAAAATAATTAGATTTGTAGTTAACAGAGGCAGGGTTTGGGAAAGAGAATTGATTAATGCATTCAAGAGCTACAAATCTACAGCCGTAAAATAAACGTGTTTTAGGGATGTCCGTAGTAACATGAAAATTACAATAAATACTGCTTTATGTTCTATATGAATGTTGTTAAGAGAGTATACAATGAGGTTCCTCATCACGACCAATAGACAAATAGTATTTCTTTTATATTTTATCTAAATGATATAATGAATTCTCCCTAAAGTTGCCTTGATATTAATTTCAAGATACTTGTAAATCAAATCAATATCTTGTGCACCTAAACTCACACAATGTTTTATGACAATTATATCTCAATAAAAGCGGAAGAAAAAATGGAAAATCAATGGTAATTTTTCCCATGAAATTTCTCATGATTGTTTTTGCAGCAAGTAATCTTGAGTCATGATATACTTATCCTAGGTAAAGATAGTAATAAATAAGTGATTCTAAAATATTTTACATAAAGATACTTATAAAATTAGTGTTTTACCATGCCTTTATCTTTCTACATGTTAAAAGCCTACTGCTTCTGTAGGCGACAAAATTTCATTCTGTGTATTCATCTGAGTTTAGGGAATGGATACAAATTTAAAACTGGCTGCTCTTGCTGTGAGTGATTAGGTTCACTGTTTGTGACCTATGGTCTCATCTCCCCGACAGCATAGGTAAAAAATGAACATGCTAGGTAGCTAAAAATCTCAGTATGATAAAATCTCAGAACTCCTACAATTCTTAACTTTTATGCAATAGGAATGCAATACTGACAAAGACTTGATTTTGGATAACAATGTGGTGTTTTCTCATGGTTGCATTAGGGTATGTGAGAATAATCCCTGAGATCCACAACAAACATTCTAGCTCAATTGCTGGGCAAATAAGTGTAATGGTTCTGCATTATTAGCACTGAGTACTGCTTTCAAAATGATGACTATGCTCACTCTATTCCAGGTAGTCCAAGGAAAGAAAGGTTATTTCTATTTCTAGGTAAACTGGAATAAGTCAGTAGTTCAGCCTCTATAAATTTGTCATGGGGTGTTCAAAACCAAAATAAGTTATGTCAAAAATTAGAATTAAAAAAAATTAGACATAAGCTTAAATTAAAAATAAGACACAGTCTGTGATGGGCTCTGTGAACTGGAGAATATATATGTCTCAGTCCAATTCAAGGGTTCAGTGGCTTGACCTTAGGATCAGCTCTGGATTCAATGAACAGTTAACAATTAGTATACTGGGAGAAATTTAATCTACCACTCCCTGATCGGAAGAAAACCTGGTGGCTCAGTGAAACTCTTAATTCACAGAGATTCTGCCAGATGCAGAAGAATAATTCACTGATGACTCAACTAATAAAAACTTAGTTACTTCTTAACAAACCATCTTCATACACACACAAAATGGTAGACAGATTTGTAGTTATTAGTGGGAAGTATTCAGTGGGCACAGCGCAGAGAATAGTTTTCACAGCACCACCCAAATTTTGTACATTTGCCAATAGTCTAGATTTTCACAGGTAGAAAACTACAGATGGACAAACAATATTCTTCTTTAGAATTTCTAATTTTGAAAGTAAACTGTAGATTTTGACTTATCAGTATAGATCCTTGTTATGATGATCACGCTAAGACCCACTGTCTGACAAAAGAGCTGGAAACTAGCTGCTGAACAAGCCCATCTGAAGCCCAGACTGCTAATGCAAAAAACAACATAGCCACCATCTGAGCTGAGCTGACAAATTTAAAAGCTTGATGTTTCTGTTGTAAGAACAACCAGTGCTGTGCAGACACAGTTCTCCTGCTGCAAGTGGGCCTTTTTATTCTCTTGGTAAAGGTCATAATGGTTGCATGTTGCTAGAACTTACCCTGGCTCACTTGCCCTTTCTCAAGATTATCAAAGGCTTTCTTCACAACAGGTGACACATTTTCAGGACTCAATCTTGCCATTTCAGTCTTATCAGTTGACACTTGCTGCATGATTGTGAGCAGAAGCCTTAGGCTCCCTGACTTTGCCTACAATATTTCTAGCATTTCACATTCTGAAAATGCTTCACTTTTATTATAATTTAATGGGAAATAGACAAAGCCTTCCGTGAATATTTTATATTTCTTAATATCTGCAGAAATTTGGTATTCTTGCAGTTGAACAAATTTTTAATTCCACCACTCTCACCTCCTTTGAGTCCACACATTTTAGATTGCAATTTGGTAACTGAATATGACCACCCCAACCAACGGGCAAGTACCACTTAGATACTTACTGTGTGAAGGTTAGAAGGGGCACAATTTCTGTGGGGTGTATGAACCTACATTAAATGTTTGCAATGGCACTGCCTCTTCTGGACAAAGCTCTGATTCTAAGAAGTAAATTTATTAGAAGTCAGTATAGTTATTCACATGGGGAAGAGAATCAGCAATTTTGGGGTGGGTGGGTGATGAAGAGACAGGAAAAAATGCAGCAAATGGGAATTTAGTGCTTTTGGTTTCTGGAGGTATGAATGAAGAAGAAAATAATACTTTGTCTCCTGTACCAACATCCACTTACTCTCTTGAGTGACTAGTCCTTGGGCTATGAAAAGAGCTAGTTTGTGGTGAAGAGTAAAGAACATAACGAAATAGTTTGAAAACCATGAGAGTTTTGTTGTTTCAGGAAAGTAGATTTTGCTTAAAGTCAACATGTATTTTTCATTCACTAAATAATAAAATGCATTCTGTGGCATGTGCTGTGCTTTCTGTGCCGGTATCCAAGTTAGACAAGGAAGGGGGGATAGACAGAAAACATCTGGAGGAGGTGGCTTCTGTGCTGAGACTGGGAAAGTCTAAGTAGGTAAAATGAGAACACTCTAAGCTCAATGATGAGCTGAAGAAAAAGTGGTGAGGTTGCAGCTAACATAGTTGACAAGCATTTGCCTGGATATATCTCCAGATACAGTGAAACATTAAGATATGCCAAGGTACTCAGATGCCAAATTTATAAAGAAATAACAAAACTAAGTTGAGTTTCTGGGGTTAGATATAGAAAGGCGTATAGTGCCACCCTGAGGACTTAAGCTTGTATTTGGCTGGAACATAAAAGTAACATAAAGTATTGACTAGAAGATATAGTGTAGACACTTGAGAGCAGGAATTGAAAGCACCAATTGGAATGCTTTGAGAACAGCACAAAGAACACCATAGATAAAATTGCTTCTTAAATTCTACCACATGATGAATGTGCCATCTGGGACTATATCATGTGACCTTTATGATTCCAGGGATGACATAATCGAGACCAGGATCCCTGGGCCAGTTCCGTCATTTATCTCCTGTTCCAACTTATCCTAACTTATCACTTTTGATACTTTCCAATATGAACCAGAAACCAATTAGTACTTTTCCCTCTCTCCATGTTTTAGTCTTTTCCCAAAATCTTCCATTTTCTCTTCTTCCTTACAAGAAATTATTTAAATTTACTCCCATAATTTTCCATCAAATGATCATATGAACCAAATATCTCTTTTTTTCTTTAAATGGTAACTTAATCTCCCACTTAACACTTAAGTCTACTTAAAAAATATAAGGAAAATACAGGTACACATCTATGTTTATTGTTCAAATAAGAATATTGCAGATATTTGTCGACATTTGCCAACATCAATTTTAATCTTTGTTATCCTGCATAATCTGGTAGTCCTCTGGTAGATCAGTTGTAATAAGGATGACGTTCATAAGCTGAAGATGGCTGATGATTTGGCCTTGAAAAAGAAGTAGCTGATGTATTGGCTATCTCTGGCACTGGAAACCGTGGGTTGATACCTGGTTGAAGTTTAGAAAAACGACCTTCATTGCGAGATATGTTGTGATATCCATTTGGAAAAGTAGGAGGTTCCTCCATCAGTCCAAAATAATTGCACTGTATGGGAGATAAGGTGCTGTACTGAGAATTAGAAGTTGTAGTTGTAATGAAGTTCACAACACGGCCATTTGCTTCATTGTAGCTGCTTTGAGAGTGCCCGTGGATAGTGGTCAACTGATTTAAAATAGCACGTTGATCCATTGCAATTTGGTCTGGATGTCTAAATGACATTGATCAAAGAGGAGAAAAATCACCTCTGATCAGGGTATTCGTATCACCATTTATGTGGCTAGTAGAGGGCTTTCTTATTAGAATCATGTTTAAATTTGCAGAAGGTAAAAATACACTTTCTCCTCTATTGTCAGCCACAAAATCTGAATTATGAGTGTCCACATTACCCCCTGCTTTAAGTGCTTCTTTTTGAAATCTCCAGCCAATGAAGCCACCAGAGAGGCATTTTTAATCCCAACTATTCCTTTTATACTCACTGAAATCAGGGGACAGCCTAGTTTAAAATTTGGATTATGATAGAACTGATGCTACAACCAAAGGAGAAAGATTTTAGTAATATTTTAAACTGAAATACAAGACTACAATAAGCCTAACCTATAAAACCTCAGAATTCACGTTTACTATGCAAAGATATTATCATCAAAATATGAACATTGCTGACGATATTTTGAAGTTCCTTATTTGGAAAATACCTTTTAAATAGTATAGTCATCAAATTTATGAAGTTAGCATTTGCAGTAACGGTGAATGCCACTTTTTAAAAGCAGTTTTAATACGTTTATTTAAATTTGTGGTAAGATTCATAGTTGTAAGCAAATTTCTCATAATCTTGACTACATAAGACACTGTCCTCATTTTTTTGAAAAATAAAGTATTTTAGTTTTAATAGTTTTGTACATTTTTCAAAATCTTGTTTTACATATATATTACCATAGATTGATGTACAAAATAAAATTTTATATATAAGTTACCAAGTGGTAACTAAAATTTCATAATACCTTGCTTAAAACAGAGACTACTTTTTCTTCTGCCTGAAAGTCAGCTAGAAAAGCAGATCTTCGAAAATTCTGCTGCTCTTTACTGAATCCATAAAGGTTAAGCTCTCTAACTAAACTTTCTTACTTCCAGGTTCAAATATTCTGAAAGGAGACTTTCTTTCCAAAACTTCCTTCATAAAGGCATCTTCATCCATCACTATGGAAGTTCCATTATCATCCCAACAGATGGATTTAAATTGGTCATTCCCAGCCATTTTCCGGAGTATTCTTGGATATGTCAGAGAACGAAAATCATTATCTTCATCTGGTTCAGAGACACAATGTTTGTAACATGGCCTTTTTATCAGGGATTCTTCAGACAAATTCTGAAAAACATTTTCCTCACTCGTAGAACTCAAGTCCAAGTCCCCAGGGAATGTTTGATCACACAATAGAGATCTACTGTACATTCCTGAAGCAGTTGGTCCATATTTAGGAGACAAAACTTGAATTTCTGTAGAAACATGTGCCATCTCAAATAACATTTTCTACAACTACATTTCTAATCTGCATAATTTTGAGCACTGCAGCTTCAAATGCTGCTTTGGCGGGCCAGCACAGATAAACTGCAAGGCCATCACAATGGTTCTCAACTTGAGAAGCTGTGACATCACAATCGACTGGTCTCCTAGCAACTCAAGTGAAACATTCAGCCAGTGTTTACTTCTCATTCATCCAGTAAAAATGAAGCATATATGATGCTTAATTTTATACGGTGATCTGCAAATATTATCCCAAAAAAATCTATTTAAATAATTTAATTTTGGTGTCTAAGAAATAAAACCAATCTCCAACCTTTTGCGCACAAATTTATACCAGATTTGTGAACAGAGAATAAATAATAACAAAATATATAAAATAATTTTAAAGTTTTGGATTTTAAAGTGAAATTTGTGTAAAATATTTATGAAAATTTATAACTATTTCATTATCATTTGTAAATAAAATGAAACATAATTTGATTTGGAAGTGGAAGTAGTTTTTTTTCTGTGTACTTTACAATAAGTAGCTCTATATTCAACACATGAGCAAAATAAATATTAGTTTATTTGTTATGTTTATATATAAATGGTAAATATTTATGAAATAAAATTAGATTAAAATAATCAATCAAATTTAAGAAATTCTAAAGGGGGAAATTTTTGTTTTAATTTGTAATTAAGTGCTATAAGTAAAATAAATGTAGTTTTATATACTACTTTAAAATTACACAAGAGAAAATCTTACAGTATTCTTATAAATGTTCATTTTTGCCATTCTTTCACTCAGAGGTTTTCAGTCCCTAGAAGGAATAAATTTTCTTGTCATCTTTCTAATACATACTCTTGTGGCTTCTGTTAAGTGTTCTAAAATGATGTTGATAAATACACTTAGGCACAAGATCCTGGGTTCAATAAGCATTACCTCCATTTAGGGGCAAACAATCAAAATACAAAGAAATTAGAGAACATATGGGTTGGGGTGGAAAAGACCAGGTAATGCATTTTAGGAAGCAATAAGTTTCTCAGTCCTGAAACAGTTGTCATTGTTAGTAAAATACGGCACTTTAAGGCAAGTGTTTTGTTCACTAATTGTAAATAACAGCTATGTTCTTTATCAGTAAACTGTAGTAAATCAAGTTCAACCAAAATTTATATTCTTAAATAAGAAATAAAATCCATTAAACATAAACCAAATTCAAAATAAGAGACAAAAATTTGAATAAATAAATCTACACTCAATCTACAATGTAAATTTCTCATTCAGTATGTGTATATTCCATTCAAAATAAACATTAGCAACCTGAATTCATTGCATATTATAAGTATTATAAACTATAGTTAATAGGGATTTAGTCCTGATTCATAAATATTATTTAACATATGCAAAGTAATATATGTGATACCATCCCTTTAAAAACAGAGAATTCAGAAATAACAGTCTCAAAAACTGTAGGAAATTTATTTACAGGTCTAATCTTAAGTTTTCTATAAAATTATTCTTAACAAATTCACTTTAGATAGAATGTAACTAAACATAAAAAAGGCATAAATGTAATACCCATGAATAAAATCAAGTTCAATGTTAACATACAGAAAGATTTATCTCAGGTCCTGTAATAAAAAAAGTAGCTCATTGTCACAAGTCCTAAATTACACTTCTAGAAGTCCGAGCCAGAACAACTAGTCAAGAAAAAATATAAAATGCATACAACTTGTAAAGAAGCAGTAAAATTTTTACAGATGACATAATTATACATAGATGGAAAACTCCATAGACTCCTCCAGTGACTGTTAGAAATAATGAACATACTTAGTAAACTTGCAGAATACAAAATCAATATACTAATATCCGTTGCATTTTTATATAGTAAGAACTCATTATCAGAAAGAGAAATTGGCAAAACAATTGTGTGCAACTTTATACCAAAAAGAATAAAATAGGAATAAATTTGATAAGTGAAATAAAAGATCAAAACATAGATCAATAAATTACAGGTGTAAGAAATAAAAGTAAACAAAAAAAAAAAGATATTCTGTGCGCATGGATTGTATACAATGTGAGGAAATACTCTAATTTATATTTCTCATGTTCAATCTCTCCAGCACTACATATTTAGGAGAATGTCTTTTCTTCATTTTATACTCTTGCTTCCTTTTTCATGGGTTAATTGATCATAAATGTGAGGGATTATATCTGGTTGCTCTATTCTCTTCTATTGTTTGGTGTCTGTTTTTGAGTCAGTATCATGTTATTTAAATTACTAAAGCTTTGTAGGACTGTTTAACATCAGAGAACTTTACACTATTAGATTTAATACATATTTTCAAGATTATTTTGGCAACTCATGGTTTTTGTGGATACATACAAATTTTGAAATTGTATGTTCTATTTAATGGAAAAATCTCATGGTTATTTTGACATGAATCATACTAAATGTAGATTGCTTTGGGTAGTATGGTTTTTTCAACCAAATAGTTTCACATAATTAACATAAGAGATATTTTCATTTCTTTGGATCAGGTTTAATTTCCTTCATCAATGTTTTCTATATTTTAATGTATAGGTTTTCATCTCAATTGTTAACTTCATTTCTATGTATTCTTTACATATACATAAAATTACATACCTTATATTTTTAAACATGTTCCTACACAATTACAACCGGCAGAAGGCAGTGGCAAGACATATTCAAAGTCCTGAATGAAAGAAAGCTGTAATCTAAGATAATTTATCAAGCAAGGATATCCTTTAGAATAGAAGGAGAGATAAATAACTTCTGAAAAAACAAATATAGAATAATTTAGCAACAGAAAAAGAAATAATGAAAGATCTACTCTAAAACAAAAAGAAGCATGATGTTATAGAAAAGAGAAAGGCATAATTAGAAAGGCAATAACTACAATGACTTACAATAGCATAAACATGATGTTGTAAAACAGGACATCAAAATTTTTAAGTGTCAGAGTGTGAAACAGTATAATACAAAGTATTTTATTCTTGTTTCTCTTCTCTTTAGGATGGGTTAGAATTTGTATTCCTATCAGTTAAAATAAATAGATATAGTAATGGGTCAATATACATACAAAACAGGTCAAGCATAAGTCAAAAGCTTACAATGAAGTCACAAATCCAAAAAGAAACCAGGATAATAAAAAAATTACCAAATCACAAAAGAAAAAGAAATGAACAAAAAGGAAATACAAAATCAAAAGGGAAATGAAGTTCAAAATGGATATAAACACGTCTATCAATAATTATCACAATTCTTAATAGACAAAGTGCCTGATTAAAAGATAAATATTGTCAGATGTGATAACATAACAAGACCCTACATAATGAAGATACAAGAGACCCACTTTAGTAAGAGGAACACACATAAATGAAATCAGAGGATTGAAAAATATATTCCATGCAAATGGACATGAAAAGAAAGCAGGACTAGCAGTACCGACTTCACACAAAATAGACTTTACAACAAAGGCCATAGAGAAAGATAAGGACATGATATAATGATTAAAGGAGCAATAAAGACTGAGGGTATTATGCTCATTAAGATATATGCCCTCAATATAGGAGCATCTAAATACATAAAGCAAATACTAATAGACAAAAAGGGAGAAATGGATGGGAACACAATCACAGTAGGAGATTATAACTCCCCATTACCATCACTAGACTGGTCTTTCAGACAGGAAATTAATAAGGGAACAAAGATACTAAAAGTTAAGATAAAATAATTGGAGTTGGCTGATATTTTCAAAACAGTACTTCTCCCCAAAGCAGAATATGCATTCTTTCCCAGTGCACATGAAACATTTTCTAGGAAAGATTATGTACTCAGGCACAGAAGAATCCTCAAAAAATTTAAGAAGATAATAATTATTTCAAGCATCATTTCTGAGTACACCATGAAAGTAGTAATCAATCACAGAAAAATAGGGAGAAAAAATGACAGCAAGAAGATTAATCAACGTGGTACTAAAACAAGAGGGGAGTTGATGAAGTAAAATAAGAAATTAAAAAATATCTTGAGAAATATGACAAAACACTATGCAAAGTTTATGGAATAAAATTAAAGCAGGCTTAAGAGGGAAGATCATAGTGACAAGGCCCTCCTCAAAGAAGAAGAGCATTTTCAAATAAATAATCTAAAGTTCTATTTAAATTAATCATGAAAAGAAGAGCAAACAAAACCAAAAGTCAGCAGAAAGAGGGAAATAATAAAGATAAAGGAAGGAAGAATTGAAGTAGAGATTAATAAATAGAAAAATCAAACTCTTTTCTAAAATAGTAAACAAAATTGACAAAACTCTGGACAGACACATCAACAAGAATAGAGAGAACACAAATAACATAAGAAATGACAATGGAGAAACAACAAAGAGTACAACAAATTTTCAAAATATCATAAGGGAATACCATGAGTAACTCTATGGAAACATACTGGATAACCAGGAAGAAATGCAGAAGTTTCTGGAAACATTCAGCCAACCATATTTGCATTAAGAAGAAATTGACCATTTGAACAGACAGATCACCAGAAATGGAATAGAATTATCAATAAAATAAAAAATCTCTGCAAACAAAAATTCAGACCCAAATAGCTTCACTGGGGAATTTGACCAAACATAGAAAGAAAAATCCATACCACTCTTCCTCAAGCTTTTCCAAAAGATTGATATGGAGGGAGTACTCCCAAACTCACATCATAAAGCCAACATCAACCTGATACCAAAACCAGACAAAGACACTATTCCAAAAGAAAACTATAGGCCAATATCATTGATAAACATAGATGTAAAAGTCTTTAAGGAAGTATTAACAAACAGAATCCAACAGCATGAAAAAAAAGATTATACACCATGGTCAATTTAGGTTCAACCCAGGAACGCAAAGATGGTTGAACATATGCAAATCAATCAATCCATTGTGATACACCATATCAACAACAGAGAGAACAAAAAACCACATGATCATCTCAGTAGATAAAGAAAAAGCATTTGATAAAATTTAGCACCTATTTGCAATAAAAGTTCTTATCACAGTGTGCATAGAGGGACCATATCTCAACATAATGAAAGCTATTTATGACAAACATATACCAGCAAATTACTCAATGGTGAAAAACTGAAACCCTTCCCACAAAAAGCTGAGACAAGACAAGGTTGCCAATTCTCACAATTTCAATTCAATATAGTCTTGGAAGTCCTAGCCACAATGATCAGGCAAGAAAAAGAAATAAAATTATTCAGACTGGAAAAGAAGAGGTAAAATTGCCACGATATGCAGACATGACACTATATATAGAAAACTGTAAAAGCTTCACAAAAAATACTTAGGCTAAAAAAGGAACTGGTCAAGCTACCCAGATTAATGTAAAAAACCAATTTCATTCTTTACACTAACATTTAATCAACAGGAAAACAAAGTATAGAAACAACCACTTTTATAATTGCACCCAAATCTATAAAATGCTTAAGAATAAATCTCACCAAGGAGGTGAATGGCTTATACATAGAGAACTAGAAAACATTGATTGAGGAAATCAAAAAAGATTATAAGAATTGAAAAGATACCCAATGGACTTGAAATAGAAGAAACAATATTGTTAAAATGGCAATACTGCCCAAGGCAATCCACAAACTTAATGTGATTACCTATCAAATTTTGCAAAACATTTCTTTTTGTGACTGAAACAAATGATCCTAAGATTACACAGAGTCATAAAAGATCCATAATTTCCAAAGCAATATTCAAGAAAAAGAAACAGGCTGGAGGAATAAACAACCATGTCTCCATACACTATTGCAGAGCTACAATAATCAAAATGACATGATATTGGTACAGAAACAGGCATATGGACCAATGGAACAGAATAGAGGGCTTAGGAATAAATCTACAGGCCTATGTTCAATTAATATTTGACAGAGTAGCCAAGAATATGAGAGAGAAAAGGCCATCTCTTCACCAACTGGTGTTGGGAAAAGTGGATAGCAGCATGCAGAGCAATGGAGATAGAACACTCCTTCACTCCATACACAAGAATAAAATCAAAATGGCTTGAAGGCTTAAATGTAAGGCAAGACAGAGTAGAAGAAAATATACGCAAAATACTCTGAGATAATTCTCAGCAATGATGTCCTAGAACAGCCTACCCAGGTAATGGATGTAAGAGCAAAATTAATAAATGGGACCTAATTAAACTTATAAGTTTTGCACAGCAAATTTAACCATAAACAAAGCAAAATGACAAACTACAGGATTAAAGAAAATATTTAGAAATGATGCAACTGACAATGGCTAAATTTCCAAACTATAAAGACTTCATACCACCTAATAATAATAAAAAAGCCCACAAGAAACCCAATCTGAAAATGGGCAGAAGCACTAAAGAAGCAATTCTCAAATAAAGACATACAAATGACACATAGATATATGAAAAAAAATTGCTCACCATCATTATCAGAGAAGGGCAATTCAAAAGAATAATGAAGTATCAGCTCACAATAGTCACAATGGCCATCATTCAAAACTCCACAAACAATAAATGCTGGGGAAGCTGTGGTGAAAGAGAACCCTCCTACACTGTTGGAAGGAATGTAGTTTGGTGCAGTCATTGTGGAAACCAGGATGGGGATTCCTCTAAATATAAATAGACAACATACAATCCAACAATCCCACTTCTGGGTATATATCAAAGAGAACTCTAATTCAGAAAGACATCTGCACCAAAATGTTCTTAGCAGGGCTATATACAACAGCCACGACATGGAAGCAACCTAATTGTCCAACAACAGATGACAGTATTCAGAAGTTATGCCGTATTTACACAATGGAATAATATTCTGCAATAAAAAATGATCAAACAATCACATTTACAGAAAAATGGATGTCCACAAAAAGTGTCATTCTAATTGAAGTAAGCCAGAAAGAGAAAGAAAAATAATACATGACATGCCATATGTGGAACCTTAAAAAAAATTTTGGTTGAGAACAGTATGGCTTCATCTACAAAACTGAAACACTGTCGCAGATCTACTAAACAAATTTATAATTACTGTGGAAAGGGGCTGCAAGAGGATAAATCTGGGAGCTGTAGATTTATAAATGTTATCCATTACATATAAAGATACATTTTTTTCAAAATTATTTTTTATGACACAGGGCAGTAAGTTAAATATCTTGAAGTAATATTTACTAGGCACACAAATATATGCATGTATGGGAACACTGTGATAAACCCACAAATTCACACATTGTAAATTGCAGTACTTCAATGATAAATAAATGAATAAATATGTAAATAAATAAATAAATAAATAAAAGTAATAAATAAATCAATAAATAATAAAGAAATAAATATATTTAATTATAAATGAAATACAAATATTAACACTATCTTTACACCTCACGAATCCAAGAGAAAACAGAAAGAATATAGAAGAAAATTCAATGAATGAGAATAAGGCAAATAACAAGAGAAACAATTGAAAAAATAAAAAAAATATACCAAAGTCTGTTTCTTTTAAACATAAACTGAACAAACGTTTAGATTGGCTAAGAAAATAAAGACTCAAATAAAATAAGAAATAAAAGAGAAGATTTTACAACTGATGTTGTAGAGATGCAAAGCATCATAAGAAATTACCACTAGCCAACGATTTGAATGACCTAGAACAAAAGACAATTTCTCAGAAACATATGTCTTCTAATACTGAATGAAGAAGAAATTAGAAATTTAAATACAGCAAAAGTGTATGTGAGTAAATCAAGAATCCAAACGTCCGAAACCAGAAAAAATTTACAAGACGGCTTTACTGGTGAATTCTGTCACACATCTGAAGACAATTTTTCACCCATTCTTCCCCATATCTTCCAAGAATTTGAAGGAGGTGAAAGATTCTAAACTTATTTTATGATGCCAGCTTTATTTGCATAAAAATGCTAGAAAGAACATTATATGCAAAATATAGAATATTATCCCTGATGAATATATGTGCCAAAACTCTCAACAAAACACATGCAAAATGAATTCAACAACACATTTAATGTATCATACACATACATAAGTAAAGGGATTTATCCCTTGGTTTAACAATACTTCAAAATATTCAAATCAATAAAGGTGACATGCCACACCAATAGAATGAGAAATAAAACTCACATAATCATCTCAATAGGTGCAGAAACAGCATTCTATATAATGCAACATCCTTTTAAGATACTCCCATCAAATTAAATTTACCCTATCAGTGGCACGATATCATATACACACAAACACTGTGTGGAGAGAAGCGGAGCAGTTCTCTGTTTATTGATTCTTAGAAGAAGGGTTTATATAGGACATGCACAATGCCTCACATATCATCTAAGTTATAACAATGTTAATAATCTTAAGCAATTTATGTCCCCATGCTCTTGCAGTAAGCACAGAATGTTAAATTATCAAGGATTGTTTTAAAGTTCATCATGGAACTTCATTAAATAGGCCATCTCTTATCCAGACAGCTGTGCCTGTCTTAGGTTGTCCTCCTCTGAGGAACTTACCCAGCATAGGCTATCCAGCCATCCATACTGGATACACTGATTAGGCCATTTCTAATCCAGCCTGGATATGTGACATTCCTCACAGCTTGTTTATCAGTTCAGCCCATGGGCTTATTCTCTAGAGCCTTCAGACAGGGACCTACATACCCAACATTCCTTGACAGAAAAATGGATGAAGAAAATTTGAAGTATATATGCAGTGTAGTCAATACTTTGCATTCCTATCAATAGTGTCCACGATGTTCCCTTTTCTCCACTATCTCACAAACATCTATTTATTTTCTTTTTGATGAGAGCCTTCTGACAAGTGTGAGTTCTTGTCTCATTTTTGGTATATGACTTTTGTAATAATTTTAACTCTGAACATATTTTCATTTGTCCTTAAGCCAACTGTATGTTTTCTACAGAGAATTGATTTAGATCTATCTATTCAGTTCCTATGGACTTTTTTTTATTGGACTGTTTGGTCTTTTGTTGTTGTTGTTGTGGGGAAAGAGTTTGACATATATTTTGGATATTAACACTTGATTGGAAAATATCAATTGAAAGTATATTCTCGCATTGTGTTGATTGGCTTTTCATTTTATTGATCATTTTTTCTGCAGTGTAAATCTGTTTAGAGTGATATAATCATATTTTGTTAGTTTTGTTTCTGCTTCCTTTGCCAGAGGAGACATATGTAGAATCAATTTAAGTCCAATGTCAGAGTGTACTTCTTATGTTTTACCCTAGGATTCTTTGTTTTCAGGGTTTATGTTTTATATCCCCAAGAGTGGGATTGCTGGGTAATATGATGTATCTATTTTTATTTTTTAAAGGAACTTCGATACAGTTTCCAAAGTGGTTGCACCAATTTTCATTCCCACCAACAGCGTTGGTAAGTCTCTATTTCTCCACAACCACCCCAGTCTTTTTTATTTGTAGACATTTGGATGACATCCCTTCTCAATATTGCGAGGTAAAACATTATTTTATTTTTGTCTTGCCTTTGTATAATGATTAGCAATGTGAGCATGTCGTTATGTTCCTGTTTGTCATATGTGTGTCTTCTTTAGAGAAATGTCTTCTGCTCATTTTTTGGCTGAGTTGTTTGTAAATTTTTGAAATAGAGTTGTATGAACGATGTGTGTATTTTAGAAATTAGACTCTTGTTGATTGCATTTTTTCCAAATGTTTTCTCCCATTTGGAATTTCATCTTTTCATTTTGTTTATGTTGCTGTGTAGAAGATTTTAAGTTTAATTAGGACCTTTTTGTTTATTTGGTTTTATTGTTTTTAGCTTGGGAGTGTGATATAAGAAAATTTTGCTACAATTTATGTCTTGTTTTCTCTATGTTAGTTTCCAGGAGTTTTATTGTGTCATGTATTAGATTCAGATATTAAAATTATTTTGAGTTTATTTTTGTACAGTTTGAGGGAGCGTTCTAATTTCATTGATTTAATGTAGCTGTCTAGCTTTCTCAACAACACTTGCTGTAGGCTGTCTTTTAGGTAGTGTATAATTTTGTTTCCTTTGTCATAGTTTAGATGACCATAGGTGTGATATTTTATTTCTGCTTCTGTGTTCTGTTCCAGTGATATAGATGTTTGTTTGTTTTCCAGCATTGTGCTGTTTTGATTACTGTATTTTTGTAATATAGTCTGAGATCTGGGAGGGTTATGGATTATGAATCCAACTTTGTTATTTTTCCTGATTGTTACTTTTGCAGTTCTTGTTCTTTTGCTGTTCCATACAAATCATAGGACTGTTTTTAGTTCTGTGGAAAATAACATGTAGTTAGATCTGAATCACTTTATATCTGTAGACATCTTTTGTAGTATGTATATTTTAACAATATTAATTCTTGTAAACTAAGACCTTGAGATTTCTTTCCCTTTTTTGCATCATCTCCAAATTTATTTATCAGTGTCCTATTGATTTTATTACCTTGGTTTTTTCATAGGTTTTTCATTTTTTGATCTGATTTCATATGGATTTTTTAAAATTTTGGAATATTTAATTGTTAGTGTAAAGAAATGTGACAGTTTTTGTATATTAATCATGAATCATGCTACTTTGCTAAATGTCTTTATTAGTTTTAGTTGTTTTGGTGTGGATAATCTTTAGAGTTGTCTATATAGATTATCAAGTCATCAAAAATAATAACAGATTTACTTCATTCAATCCAACTTGAATAGATATTTTCTTGTCCAATTACTGTTGCAAGGACTTCCCATAATTTATTTAATACAAATGGTGAGAGTGGGCATCCTAGTCTTTTTCCTTAATTTGGCTTTCAGCTTTTCACTTTTGCATATTATGTTGTCTGTGGGCCTGTAATTAAAGACTTTATTTATGTTGAGATATATTTCCTGAATCCTACTTTGGTAAGAGGTTTCTGTCATTTTTGCTGTAGTTGTTGTTGCTGTTTTAATGAATAAACGTTGAATTTTATGAAATGCTTTTTATGGATTTATTTGGATGACCATGTAATTTTCTCTTTATCTTTTGATAATTCAGCGTATCAAACTGATTGATTTGTGAATGTTGATCCTATCTTGTGACCATACAGTCATTCCAAGTTGATCATGGTGTATGATTCATTTCAGTTATTGCTGGATCTAGTTTGCTAAAAATATTTTGTAGAATTTTCTTTTCTAAATCTATCAAATATAATGCCTTGAAGTTCTCTTTGCCCATACTTTGTTTGTTGGCTTTGCTATCAGGGTGATTATAGTTTCATAGAATAAATTTGGTTGTTTCCCACATCTTCACTATGTTTGAATAGTTTGAAGAGTATAAGTTCTGCTTTCTATTTTTGTACAGTTCTCCACGGGAGCTGTTTAAATCTGAACTTCTATTTAACGATTTTTTTAAATGCATATTCTATGTTTCTTCTAGTAAACAGATTGTTCAAATTATTTGTTTCTCCCTATCTCTGTCTCTTTCTAGACATTTGTCTATTTCTTCTAAGTTGACAAGTTTATTGTCATGTAAGTGTTGACAAAATGATCCCTTTTTTGTATATCTCAGGTAACAATTTTTATTTCTCTTATTTTATTTCTTACTTTATTTCTTTGGAGCATCTCTCTTTTATTCATGATGCACCTGGCTGCAGGTTTTTTGATTTGTATATCTTACAAAAAACATAAAACTGAATCTTTAGTTTTACTACACTTTTGCATAGTTTTCTTTTCTGTATAATTTATATTTACACCTGTAATATTTAGGGTAATATTTTTCTCTTTTTTTAACTTTTTTATTGATTTAAAGTCATTTTACAAATTTGTCTCAAATTCCAGCCTGGGGCACAATTTTTCAGTTACTATGAAAATGTATGCAGTTTTTGTCCCATTTTTTCCTCTGTCAGCTGCCATAAGATCTTTTACATATTTCCCTGTGCTATACACTACAATCCTGTTTACCTTATTCTACAATTTTTACTTCTCAGTCTATCTCTTCCCACCCCCAGCCACATGGAAACCAAAACTTTGTGTTCTATGTCTGTGAGTGAATTTCTGTTTTGTATTTGTGCTTTTTTTGTTTTGTTTTGTTTTGTTTTTAGATTCCACTGATGAGCCATCTCATATGGTATTTTTCTTTCTCTTTCTGGCTTACTTCACTTAGACTGAATTTCTCCAGAAGCATCCATGTTGCTGAAAATGACGTTATGTTGTCGGCTTATATGCCTGACTAGTATTCCATTGTATAAATATAACACCACTTTTTATCCAGTCAACTGTCAATGGACATTTAGGCTGTTTACATTTCTTGGCTATTGTAAATATTGCTGGCTATGAACAATGGGGTGCAGGTGTCATCCTGAAGTAGGGTTCCTTCTCGATTTATGCCCAGGAGCGTGATTGCTGGGTCATATGGTAAGTCTATTCCTAGGTTTTGAGGAATCTCCATCCTGCTTTCCACAGTTTCTGCACCAAACTTCATTGCCACCAGCAGTGAAGGATGGTACCCTTTTCTCCAAAGCCTTTCCAGCATTTGTCATTTGTGGATTTTTGAATGATGTCCATTCTTACTCGTGTGAGGTGATACATCACTGTAGTTTTGATTTGCAATTCTCTGATAATCAGTGATATTGAGCATTTTCTGATGCGCCTTTTGATCATTTGTATGTCTTCTTTGTGTAATCACTTGTTTAGGTTTTCTGCCCATTTTTAAATTGGGTTGTTTATTTTTTCTTCTTCAGTTGGGTGTCCTGCTTATATGCTCTGAAGATCAAGGCTTTGTCTGTTTCATATGCAATTTTTTTCCTAATCCGTAGGTTGTATTTTTGTTTAACTTCCGGTTTCTTTACTGTACAGAAGCTCGTATGTTTCATTAGGTCTTATTTGTTTATTCTTGCTTTTATTTCTTCTATGGGAAAATTTTCGAGACATATGTCAGAAAATATTTTGCCTATATTTTCCTCTTGGAGGTTTATTGTATCTTTTGTTATGTTTAAGTCTTTGATCCATCGAGTTTATTTTTTTGTATGGTATTCTAGCTTTATTGAGAGTGTTCTAGCTTCATTGATTTACATGCTGCAGTCCAGCTTTCCCAACATTTGCTGAAGAGTCTCTCTCTATTTCATTGTACTTTCTTGCCTCCTTTGTCGAAAATTTATTGTCCATAAGTTTGTGGGTTCATTTCTGTGTTCTCTATTCTCTTCCATTGGCATATATGTCTGTTTTCCTACCAATAAAGTGGTGTCATGTTGACTGTAGCTCTATAGTATTATCTGAATCGTTAGCATAAAGTAATGCCACTGATTTTTGAAACTTAATCATGTAACCTGCTACCTTGCGGCATTCTTTGTTCAGCTATGGTAGTTTTTGTGTGGATCTTGTAAGGTTTCTATATATAATAACATATTATCTGCATATAGTGAGACTTTTACCTTTTCCTTTCCAATTTCCATCGCTTTTACTTCTCTCTCTTGTTTGATTGCTGTGGCTAAGACTTCCAAGGTTATATTGAGTTGGAGTGTTGATAATGTGCATCCTTGTCTTGTCCCAGATTTTAGAGGGGAGCTTTTATCTTTCTCACCTTTGAGTACTATGCTGGCTGTAGATTTGTTATCTATAGCTTCCATGATGATGAGATATGTTCCCTCTATGCCCACTTTGTTGAGAATTTTTATCATACGTGGGTGTTGAATTTTATCAATTGCTTTTCCTGCATCTATTGAGATGATCATGTGATTTTGGTCCTTCCTCTTGTTGATGTGCTGTATTCCATTGATTGATTTGCATATGTTGAACCACCCCTGTGTCCCTGGCATGATCCCCACGTGGTCATGATGTATTATCATTTATCTGTGTTGTTGGGTTCTATTTGCTACCCTTTTGGTGAGGATTTTGGCATCTGTGTTCATCAGTGATAGTGACCTATAATCCTCTTTTTTGGTAGTGTCTTTGCCTGGTTGTGGTATCAGGGTGATTGTGGTTTCATAGAATCACTTTGGGAGTATTCCTTCCTTTTCAATCTTCTGGAAGAGTTTGAGAAGTACTGGTATGGGTTCTTCTTTGTATGTGTATAGAATTCCTCATTGAAGCCGTCCGGTCCTGGAGTGCTACTTGTAGGAAAGTTTTATATTGCTATTTTGATTTCATTTCTAGTGCTCTGCTTGTTCAAGGGGTCAGTTTCTTCTTGATTCAGTCTTGGTGGACAGTATGTTTTCAGAAACTTGTCCATCTCCTCTAGGTTATCCAGCTTGGTTCCAAAAACTTTTCATAATTTTCTCGTATGTTATTCTGTATTTCTAATTTGTTTGTTGTAATTTCTCCATTGTCCTATCTTATTTTGCTAATTGTGCTCTCTCTCGTTTTCTATTTTTTGAGTTTTGCCAGAGGTTTGTGATTTTACTTACTTTTTCAAAAACCAGCTTTTGGAATGGTTGATTTTCTTCCCATTGTCTTTTGGAGACAGTTGGAGAGGCGAGACCAAGTGAATGAGTGCCAGTCCTTCTTTACAGCTCTCTCCCTGTGGGAACTGTCCCACTCTGTTTTGGTTTTTGTTCTTTCTTTCTTCCTTTTCTCCTAACAGATTTTATGCATCTTTACCTATTGAAGAGGACAATGTTCTACCAGAGTTCTGCAGGTACTCTGGTTAGCTGAGTGGGTCTGTGGATATGAGACTTGGTACATTTGTGGGAAAGGGTGAGTAACGAGCATCCTTCTACTCCACCATCTTGGCCTTCTCCCCCAAAAAGTCTCACTTTATGGTGGAAGAAAAACACAGCCTTGAGATAGATGGAAGAGATATTTCATGGAAATGACAAGAAAGTACAGATTGCAATGCTGAACTCAAACAAAATGCATTTCAAAATAAGGGCCACAATGAAAGATATATATTAGATTATATAATGACAAAGAGATCAATATTAAAATAGGGTATTACACTCATTAAATTATATATGGACCCAACACCATAGATAATTAATATATAAAGAAATATTAGTAGACATGAAGGAATTAATTGATTATAAAAGAAAAATTGTAGGTGAATTTAACACCTCACTATTCTGATAGCCAGATCATCCAGAAAGATTATCTTTAAGGAAACAGAGGTCTTATTAGTATATTAGATCATTTGAACCTAACAGTGTTATTGGACACTGCATCAGAAAATCAGAACACATAAGCTTCTCAAGTGTGCACAGGATGTTATCTAAGGAATTAACCACAAATTATGTCATAAAAAGTGCCTCAGGAACTGTAAGCAAATATAGATTACAGCAAGTATTTTTCCATACACATAAGTATGAAACAAAGCATCACCTCTAGAAAGAAAAACAGGAAAAGCACAAACATGAGATTAAACCACAACCTTTAAAAAAATAGAATAAAACATGGTCAATGATGAAATCAAAGAGGTAATAAAATCATAACTAGAGACAAATTTCAATGAAAACACAGCTTCATTAAATATATGGGATGCAACACAGACAAATCTAAGAAGGAAGTTTACAACGATTAAGGCCTTCTACAAGGAATAAGAAAAACCTCACACAAAGGACCAAGCATCCCACCAAAAATAACTAGAAATAAGAACAAACAAATACCAAAGGCAGTAGAATGAGAACACTTTAATTATTAGGAAGAAAACATTGAAATAAAAATCAAAAATAAGTTAAAAGTCCTAAAATCAAGAGCTTTTTTTTCATTAAAAATATTAACACAGTGCTAAGCATTTATCCAGGCTTATCAAGAAATACACAGATTGAACCCAATCAAAATAAGAAATGAAACAGTAAAAATAACATTTGATATAACTGAAATCCAAAAAAAAGATTATGTAAGCACTAAGAGCCGTAATGTGACAACCAACAGGACGACCTTAAAGAAATGGACACATTTCTAGATATGTGCAGCCTACCAACACTGAATAAAGAGAAAACATAGAACTTGAAAAGAGCAATCACTATAAGTTAAATATAATGTATAATTTTAAAAACGCCCTTGAATAAAATGCCTGGATGCATTCACTAAATCCGCTTTCCCCCAATTACTTCAAAAAATGAAGGAGGAAGGAAAATTCCCAAAGTTATTCTATAAGACCACCATTACCCTGATAACATAACCAAAGACTCTACCAAAAGAAAAAAAATGAAAATGAAAAGCCAATATTGTTGATGAATATACATTCAAAAATCCTCAACAGAACTTCAACAAATTAATCCAGCAATACATAGAAAGGATTATACACGATGATCAGTTGGATTCCTTCCAGAGACACAAGGATGGTTCAACATACACAAGTCAATCAGCATGACACATATCTAATAAAGGAAGGACAAATTCACAAGACCATGTAAATACACACACACAAAAAAAGGATTTGACAAAACTCAACATACATTCATGACCAGAACTCTCATGAAAGTGAGTATAATGGGAAGATCTTTCAGCATAGTAAGGGCCATTAAAAACAATTTATAGTACTCAGATGGAAAATCTGAAAGCCTTCTGGGTAAATTCGGGAACAAGACAAGGATTCCTACTCTCATCACTTCTGCTCCATAGTAATACAAGAATAGAAAAGGAAAGAAAAATAAGTAAAAGAAATGCAAAATGGAAAGAAAGAAGCAAAATTGTCACCAGTACTGATGACATAACAAACTACATAGAGTCCTAAGGGCTCCACACGGACTATTACGAATAATAAATTATTTCAGCAAAGGAGCAGGGTACAAGATTAATGTAAAGAAGTCTCTTGCATTTCTACACATTAATCATGAGATTCCATAAATGGACATTGAAAGCAATACTATTTATAATCACATCCCCTCGAATATCTTGGAAAAAATGTAACCACTTTTGTGAAAGATCTACACACTGAAAATTAAAAAACATTGACAAAGAAATTAAAAATGATTCAAAAAAATGGAAAGATGTCTTGTGCTCTTCGAGTGAAAGAGTTCATATTGTTAACATGTCCGTACTACACAAAGAAACCTACAGATTTAGTGGAATTCCTTCTATGAAGCTGTAGAATTTTCCAAAGGAGCAGAAAAAAATAACTCTAAGTTTTACATGAAACCATTAAAAATTGACAAAATGATCTTGTGGAAAAAGAAGTCTGGATGTATAAACCTCCCAGATACCTTACTGTACTACAAACCTACAGTAATAAAAAGAGCATGGCATTGGCACAGAGATATAATCAATAAAAACAGAGAGCCTAGAAATAATTCCACACACCTATGAGCAATGAATGTATGATAAAAGAATGAAAGGTACACAATGGACAAAAGACAGTCTCATCAATGGGTGGTGTTGGAAAAGCAGGATATCTACATGTAAAACAGTGAAATTAGAGCATTCCCTGACATATACAAAAATAAACTCCAAGTCTATTAAGGACCTAAATGTAAGACCTGATACTATAAAACTACTAGAAGTGGATATAGGTGATACACTATTGGATATATATCATAGGAATATTTTCTTATATCAGTCTCCTAAGGCAAAAGAAATAAAAGCAAAAATAAGCAAGTGGGACTGAAACAAACTTGAAAACTTCTGCACAACTAAGGACACAATCAATGAAATGAAAACGCTGCCTGTGTAATTGGAGAACATATTTGCAAACAATGCAAGTGACCAGGGTTTAATAGATGTAGGTTAATAGATGTCACATGGATTGAGGTTACACAACTCAATGTGAAAAGCAAAAACCCAATCAAAAACAAGAGCAGACTAACAGTTAATATTTTTCCAAAGAAAACATACAGATGAGTAACAGGCAAGTGATAAAAATGCACAACATTACTAATTAGGTAATTGCAAATCAAAACCACAATGAGGTATCACTTCACACTGGTCAAACGGCTATTATCAAAAAGTCTACAAATAGAAAGTTTTGGAGACGATGTGGATGTAAGAATTCTCTTGTATACTCTTGGAATGAATGCAAATTGGTACAATTTCTATGGAAAACTGTATTCAGAATTCTTTAAAACCTAAAAAAGAACTACCATATGATACATCAAAATCTCTCCTAGGAAAAATCTGGGGACAAAACCCTAAATTGAGAAGAACCAACGTACACAACAGCACTCTTTATAATATGTAAGACAGGGAAGAAATCCAAGAGTCCACAGTAGACTATGGACTTAAGAAGATATGATGATTTTATAAATATACAATGGAATATTACTCAGCCATGAAATGTATAACACATTGCTATTTCAGCATCATTAAAGGACCTAGTAAATATTGGGCTTAGTGAAGTAACTTAGACAAAGACAAAAGTATATAATATAGTTTATATTTGGAATCTAAAGAATAACATATATCTATGTAAATCTATCTATAGCTACCTATTGATAGATGACAGATAAATAGAAGGATAGATACATGATAGAGAGATACATAGATGGATAGATAGATAGATAGACAGACAGATTGACTGATTGATTGATTGATTGATTGATAGAAACATGGTAGAGAGATAGATTTGATAGGCAAGAGTGAAGCAAAATTGAAGGGAAGGACAATTTTATGGTATGATATTGAGAGATATAATGTTGTATACATAAAAGAGAGAAGCAACAAGGATAATCTGTTTAGATCAGGGAATTATACACAATAACTTATAATAATTGAATGTTAAAAGTATTGTAATAATTTATAATGCAATTTAATCCAGAAAGTGGTTGGAATCACTATGCTGTACATCTGAAATTAATCAATATAGTACGTCTACTGTACTTCAAATAAAAATAAACATCTCATGCAATATTTAGCCCTTTTTCCTCTGATAGAAGCTTCCTTTATTATTGATTTATTTTACTCTTTACCTTTTATGATTACTGTCTCAAATTATTTCTTTTATCCTTGTGAACATGTTACCAGATTGATATAACTATATTTATTCCCCCTGATTTCCTATTTTTCTCTCTTTAATCCATATATTATAGTAGAATTTAAAAACATACCCAAAGAAACAGTTGTAAATTTCTCGTGGTCTCTGCTTAGCATTTTGTTCAATGTTTTGCATATTTTTGCCATTTTATTTTTCTTAGAAGAGCTCTTTTCTGCACCCCGTGTAAGGTGTCTCAGTTTTGTTTTTTTCATCTTATTCAGGTTTTGTTTGTCTGGTAAAGTCTCTATTTTCACCTTATATCTAAGTGATAACTGTGCTAGTTTGAGTATTCTTGTGTGAGAGATTTCTTATTTCAGTAGTTTGAAAATGCCATTAAATTTACCCTTGGCCTATGTTTTCTGCTGAGAATTCTGCTGAAAGCCTAATGGGTGTTCCTTTGTAGATTATCATAACATATTTTGGCTGCCTTTAAAATTTTACTCTGTCAATGATTAGCCAATTTGCATATGACGTATCTTGAAGGAGGTCTCTTTGCCTTAAAGTTATTGGTGTTTTGTTGGCTCACGGACTCATATATCAGTTCCTTACACAGGTTCGGGAAGTTATCAACTATTACTTCTTTAAATAAACCAGCAGCTACCTTCTAACTTTCTTCTCCCTCCAGGATTTCACTCTAAAGTGCACTTCCTGAAGAAGTCTGATGTCTATTGTAGAATTTCCTCACTTTTTAATATCCTGTATCTTTGCCCCCTTCTATTGTTCCTAGTTTTTTATTGGTGAGTTTTCTAAACTCTCTTCCACAAAGGCAGTCCGCTTCCAATGCTTTCTGTTGCATTCTTCATCTCATTTACTAGTTCATCTGGTCTAGTTCATCTGGTCCTCCAATAATGTTCTGTTATTTTATAGTTCCAGTCTCTTTAGTAATGTATTCCTTATCAGCATTTAATTTATTACTAAGCTCACTGAACTGCTATCTGAGTTTTGTTTTTTGTATTGAGTTTCTGTGTGACAACTATTTGGGTACTGTATTAGTTATATGGCAATATACCGTGACTTTAAATTTGTTTGCTGCAGGGTTGAAATTGTGTGTGTGTGTGAGCATGTGTGTGTTTGTGTGTGTCTGTGTCTGTTTTGGTGTCTGTTCCTGTGTAACTTTGTGTGTGTGTGCCCTATAATTTTATTGTGATTGGTCATGGTCTTGGTAAATTATTGCTCTGATGACACTAAATAACAGATTGGGAGTTGGAGACCTTGCTTTTTTTATCTGATAGATTGCAATATTGTACAATATTTCATTTTACTTAATTGAGCTAACTCTGATAATATTTCAAAATGGCACTTTCCAGTCGCTACTGTCTGGATAAAAGATGTGCTTTCATTGTCACTTCTTAGACTTCTCTGTTAGTTAATGCCACTGTTGTCACTGGTATGGTGAACCCTTCCTTTTATCTGATATCCCTTGAGACACAGCGTACACATTGAGGAAATGTGTAAAGACAGGTGGGTAGTTGGAATCAGGCAAGTGCCTTTTCCATATCCAGTTTTGCAAGGTAACTTGTCTCCACTATTGTGAATGGGGAGTTAGGACAGTGTCATGAATGTCTGAGTGTCTGAAGGATGGAATTTCTGTCTCCATTGTGGCTCCCTCCTAGTTATCTGTGATCATGAGTACTGGTGCAGTTGGAGGCTGAAGCTGTGTCAACCACTGAGACCCTGTTTCTATTGGGTTCTCTGAGCCTGAGGGCTAAGGTGCCCTAGTCAGTGGGACTTGGTTGCAGGCACCAAATCTTCTCTTCCCTCAGTTGAGCCTCCTTTATTTGTTTCAGTGCACCAAACTTCAGCTGTACATATGCGTTCTGGAGTATTGTTTTGTGTTGTAGTTATTTTTGTTGAGATGTGAACGTTTTACTGACTGTAGATTTAAGGGGAGAGACAGAAATAGTTTAAACTTATGTTACTTTTTTCAATATACATACTTTTTCATTTAAAAGCTTAAATTCTAATAAGGATATTATAAGAATACTAAAGAAAGTGAACAAATCACCACCCTTAAAGCCATAGTACTACAAACTATTTTGATTTTCCTGGGTTCATTTCTTCAAAGTTATTCCCACATAGATGCACATTTTACTATAATATATGCCTATAATCTCTTTAAAATAATTTAAATTATTAAAATATTTCTCTGTGCTGTAAATATAGCCCGGTTGCTTCTCTAATTTATAACTAGTAGCTTGCATATTTCTATCTTCCTCATCCTTCTTGACTGTCCCCATAGGAAACCACTACTTGGTACACTACACATATATACGTGATTCTGTTCCTGTTTATTTATGATTACTTCTCTTATCTTTAGTTTCCTCATGGAAGTGATAACTAAGAGTGTTTATCTCTTTTTGACTTATTTTCATATGTACAACACACTCTGGGTTCAGTCACATTGTTCCAAACAGAAGAATTTTATTTTTTGTTATGGCAATGACTAAGAAATTATTATGTTATCTATTTCTCACATGTACTTCAGCCAACCATCTGTTAATGGGCAGTTGAGTTGTGCATCTATCCTTGGCTATTGTAAATGATGATATTAAGAACATTGGGGGTAATATACCCTTTAAAGTTAATGTTTTCATGTTTTTACAGATTTATAACAAAAGCTGGAATTGCTTCAACATATAATGCTTCTATTTCTAGTATTCTGTGCACTGTTTTCACTTTTATACTAGTGGATGCATCAATTTATATTTCCACCAACAGTGTACCTGGGTTCCCTTTTATCGACATTCTTATTAATGGTTGTCATTTGAAGCCTTTTTAATAGCCATTTTGGTTGCTGTGAGATTATATACCATTCTGGTTTTGATTTATGATTTCCTAAAGAATAGCAAAATTATGTTTCTATTTATGTGAATGAAAATCATCCACATGTCTGTTTTTGAAAACTTTCCATGAAGATCCTTAAACTTTTTTTAAGTTGGAGCCTGTGTTTTAAAATATTGAGTCTAATTTGCTACATATATATTATGGATATTAACATCTTGTTGGTCTTACGGTCCGAAATTTTTCCTTCTATTCTGTGTGTTGTCATATGTCTTGTAGAAGGTTTTCTTTGCTCTGCAAAAAGTTTTGCACTTCACACTTATAGAAGAAGTAGAATCCCTGTATCATATAGTACATCTAATTTTTCCTTAGTAAAGATAAAAGTATTATTGCTAATTTTACTTTGTTTTTATTTGGAGAGAGATCAAAAATAAATATTGCTATCATTTACCTCAAAGACTGTTCTCCTCATGTTCTTGATCAGAAATTGTCTATTTTCAGGTTTTACATTTAGGAAATTAATCCATTTTCATCATATTTTGTGATCTATAGAAGGAAGTGCTCATACATCTTCCTTTTACATGTACTGTTCTGTTTTCCCAGAACTACTTTTTGAAGAGACTACCTTTTTCCATTGTATACTCTTGCCTCCTTCATTGTAGACTAATTGAACATATGTGTGTGCGTTTATTTTTGGACTCTTTATTTTGTTGCATTGATCTATGTGTCTCTTTTAGTGATAAATATGATGTTTTGATTACTGTATCTTTGTAGTATTTCTAAAGTCAGTGAGTATAATACCCACAGCTTTGTTCATTTTTCCAATAAAATTTTAGAAAATTTGGCTCTTTCCAATTTTTGTATAAATTTTAGTATTTTTCTCCTTATTTTTTGAAGAAACATATGGATTCTATGATAATAGAAATTTACAAAAAGAAAAAACCTAAGAAAAATAGTAAATGTGGAGAATAAATCATACAATATTAAACAAACAATGGATTGATATAAAAATCAAAGGAAACATATATAAAGAAAAATGACAACAAAAACATAGTCCATGGGGTTGAGCAAAAACATTATTAAAAGGGATGCTTATAGCAAAATTATCCCACTTATACAAATAAGAAACATCTCACTGTTATAACATAATCTTACAAAAAAACAGATGTAGCAAAACAATAAACAAACTTGTTAGTAGAAAGAAAGTCAGCTGAAAGGTGAGAACATAAATAAATAAAATAATGATTAAAAATAGAAACATTCGATCACACTAAATAATGCCTTTTGAAAGATAAATAAAACTGATAAACTTTAACCAGACTCATGAATAAAAAAAAGAGTACAGATTAATAAGCTCAGAATAAGTGAGAAGTTACAGCTTATATCAAAGAAATATGAAGCATCATAAGAAGATGCAACAAAATATATGTCATGAAATGGAAACCCTAGATGAAATGCCCAATTTCTTAGAAAGACATAATCTCCAGGATAGAATGAGAAATAGAAAATATGAACAGATTATCACTAATGAAACTGAATAAGTAATAAAATAAAATCTCCCAAGAAACAAAATTCCAGCCCTAGACAGCTTCACAGGTGAATTCTGCAAATCATTTACAGAAGAACTATCACCTATACTTCTCAGAGAATTCCAAAAATTTGCAGAAGGAAGGCTTCCTACCCCACCTTTCTGTATCACACTATTACTAAAACTGGAAAAAATACCTCAAAAAATTACAGGTTAAAGACTACTGATAAGCATAAATGCAAATATCATGACTAAAATGTTAGCAATGCAAAAAATACATGAAAATGATTATACATTATGATTAAGTCCATTTTATTCCAGGGATGCAAAAGTGATTCATTACCTACAAAGTAATCGATATGATACATCACACTAACAAATTGAAGAATAAAAATTATATGGTTACATCAATAGAGTCATAAAATGTTTTGACATTTCAGTAACTATTTATGATTATATTTCTCCTCAAACTGGGCATGAGGAAACATACCTCAACACAGTTAAGGTCATGTATGACAAGAACTCAGCTAACATGACACTCAGTGATTAAAAGCTGAAATCATCCCCTGTAAGAGCAGGAAGAAGACAAGAATGCTCTCTCTAACCAATTTTATTCAGTATAGTATTGGAAATTCTAGCCACAGGTATCCAAAATAAATGTAAGTATAATATAGTTAATTAAGAATAGGAGTAGAAGTATCTGTTTGCAGATGACATACTTTTAACAGAAATCCTAATAATGGCACCTAAAAACTACTAGGGCTTATCAATGCATTTGATAAAATTTCAGAATGTAAAATTAACATACAGAAATCTTGCATTTCTGCACAATAACAACAAGCTAACATATAGAGAAATTGAGGGAACTGTCTCATTTACAGTTGCATTACAAAAAAAAAATCAAGAAATATATCCAACCATGGAGGTAAAAGAACTGTACCCAGAAAACTATTAAATATTTATAAGAGAAATTGAAGATAATGCAAACAGATGAAAGGGTATACTGTGTTCATTGATGAGGAAAAATATATTATTTAAATGACAGTATTACCCAAGAAAATACACTAATTAAAATCAATGCCTATCAAAATCCAAGGGCATTTTCGGAATTTAAAATAAATAATACATAAATTTACATGTAAATACAGAAGTGTTGAAATCACTAAAAAAAAAATAAAAGGAAAGAAAACAAACAAAAAATACAAACATGTTTGTCAAAGAAAAAGGGGATGTATCACTTTCCTGATTTAAAACTATAATACAAAACTAAAGTAATAAAAATTATATGGTAGTGGCACAGAACAAACAGAATAATGGAACACAAATAATGCCTAAAAATGAAATCAGACAGTTATGGTCATTTAGCACATTACAAAAAATGAATATACAGCGGGGGAAAGGAAAACAACAGACATATGAAACCGGTCATCACTAACCATCAGAAAAATGCAAGTCCAAAACACAATGAGATTTTATGTCAGTCCTGTCAGAATGACTATTATCAAAGATAACAAATATAAGTGTTGGTGAGGATGTAAGGAAAAGAACCCTGATGCACTGCTTGAGGGAATGCAAATTTGTGCTGCCACTGTGGAAAACAGTATGCAGTTTTGTCTAAAAATTAAAAAGGAAATATAATCCAGTATTTCCATAAATGGATATTTATTCAAAGAATAAAAAACACTAACTAGAAAAGATAAATTCAAACCTATATTTACTGCAGCATTATTTATAGTAGACAGGATACAGAAGCAAATAGCTCATCAATAGATGATGGATAAAGAAAATGTGTGTTTATACTATATGTATATATCTACCCATTTTTTCTTTATATTTTATAGATTTATCTGTATTTATATATATATATATATATATATGTACACACACACATAAAAATTCAATGAGTTATTACTCAGCTATAAAAAGAATAAGTTCTTGTCATTTGCAAATAATGGGTAGACCAAGAGGGTAATATGATAAGTGAAATAATTCAGAAAGAGAATGACAAATGCTGTATGATTTTACTTATATTTGGAACTTAAAATGAATGAACATAACACAATAGAAAAGTAGATATAGATATATAAAGAAACTGTTCACAAGAAGGAGGGAAATGGGGTGAATAAAAAGAAATATTTGTCAAAATTTAAGAGAGAAAATTTTCAAGTTGCAAATTAAATGAGTCAGGGACAAGAAATGTTCTGTATGGGGGAAAGTAAATAACTATGAAATAACTTTAAATGGCAACATATCATATCTAGATAAATTCTGGTGATCAGTTTGAAATGTAATATAAATTGCAAACAGAATATTGTGTAAGAAAAACTAACACAGTTTATACATTTAAGTACACTTCAAAAACAAACAAACATACTTATAGAAAAAAAAAGATTTGTAGTTAAGAGAGGCAGGGGTTGGGAAAGGAGAATTTGATAAATGCACTCAAAAGCAACAAACTGCCAGCCGTAAAATAAACGTGTTCTAGGGATGCCCCATAGTAACATGAAAATTACAATTAATACTGATTTATGTTATATATGAATGTTGTTAAGATAGCACACCTTAAGTTTTCTCATCACAAACAAAAAAAATTGTATTTCTTTAATTATTGTATCAAAATGAGATAATGAATTCTCACTAAAGTTGCTTTGATATTTATTACATGATACTTGTAAATCAAATCACTATCCTGTGCACCTAAACTTACACAATGTTCTACACCAATTATATCTCAATAGAAGCGGAATGAAAAATACAAACTGAATGGTTATTTTTTCCCATGTCATTTCTCATGATTGTTTCTGCAGCAAGTAAACTTGAGTGGTGATATGCCAATCCTAGGTAAAGATACTAATAAATAAGTGATTCTAATAAATTATACATAAAGCTACTATCATAATTAGTGTTTTACCATGCCTTAAATTTTCTTCATGTTAACAGCCCACTGCTTCTGTAGGCATCAAAATTTCACTCTGTGTATTCATCT